>NC_042982.1:27538519-27631019 GCF_901001165.1 Salmo trutta
ATCACTCGTTTGTTTCTGTTTGGAGAAATTCAAGGTGTTACAATTGCCCCCAGTCTCCCCTAGAGCTTGCCGCAGAAAGAGTGATTTGTTGAGTTTTATAACCAGGGAAAACTTTTTCAAAAACAATGAAATAATAAACAAAGTTATATGAATTTAAGAACGCTATATATATGAAATTATGTGTAGGCAAAGAACATTAAATCTACTCAACATTATTACATAACAGTGTCATAAACTTTCCTTCTGTGTCAATGAGGGGAAACACAGAAAGCAGACAAAAACAGGCTCACCTGTTACAATTACAGTTTTCCCATGCAGTTTCACATTGCTCTTGCATACTGCCCCTTTGACAAAGATATTATGAAAAATCATATAGCCCACCACTACCACTCCAGCCAAAAGAAGAAACGCAGCCATTGAGCTCAGATCCTGTGCAACACTCAGTAAAGAGAATTAATAGAACACACTGCTCACTCCAGAATTCCTTACTGCAGTTATTCTCATGGTTACTCTATTGCGCAAAGAGCTCTACTTCCTGTTGAGTTCCGAGAAAGCCTAAACCACACCCCTTGGACTGCACAGGCACATTTTTGTTTTTTTCCCTTCTTTGCTTGGATTCTTCTACTGATGCTTTCATGCTCAAATCTCTCTATTTCTGCAGGGCAGGCATAAGTGCTGCCTTTAAATTCTAATTGTGGCTGACAAATTGTTAGGAGGATACTTAGGCAGAAGCGATGAATTGGACAGTTTAAGCCATCATAAAACAATCAAGAGCAAACATTCTTAACAGTTTAGGTTTACTTACTGTTTTGTAAGAAATATGAATATAAACATGTCCATAATTAAATTTCCCATAAATCAATGTTAGGTAAGAAAAAGCAAGCGCGTCATTCATATACGGTGCATTCAGAAAGCATTCAGACGCCTTGACTTTTCCTACATTTGCTCATTAATCTACACACAGTACCCCCATAATGACGAGGAAAAACTTTTTTTTAAATATAATTTTAGCAAATGTATTAAACATAAACACCTTATTTACATAAGTATTCAGACCCTTTGCTATGAGACTCAAAGTGCATCCTGTTTCCATTGATCATCCTTGAGATGTTTCTACAACTTGATTTGAATCTACCTGTGATAAATTCAATTGACTGGACATGATTTGGAAAGGCAAACACCTGTCTATATAAAAAGTTCCTGTAATGGACATTTTAATGTTTGTGCTTTTCTTATAACAAATTTCTGTGTTCTATTCAATAAATCTATTTCTGTGTTCATGCAAGTGGCTGACTGAATGAATCCTCACTATCAGTGGCTTAAATTTTGCAGTAGGCCCAGACCTTGTTTTGAGAATGAAAGAGATCTCCATTTCAAGGTCTCAGCTTAGCGAGAAGAAGCCTTGAGGTATTGGTCGGTCACATGAATGAAACAAAACGGTAATGATTAATTGATTATCCTAAATCATGCAAATATAACTTGTCTGTGAATACCGTATATAAGACAACTGCATAAGCAGAGATCGTGATTGAGATGTGTACTATGGTGCATTGAGTTGGTTGGAAGCTCTCCAGCGAGCTGACATATAAAAGAAGATTCATTTAGATTGACTTTGAGTGTCCCTGTGTAAGAATTTCCAACAGCCCCACAGTTGACAGTGCATGTCAGAGCAAAAACCAAGCCATGACGTCGAAGGAATTGTCCGTAAAGCTCCAAGACACGATTGTGTCGAGGCACAGATCAGGAGAAGGGACCAAAACATTTCTACAGCTTTGAAGGGCCCCAAGGACAGTGGCCCGAATCATTCTTAAATGGAAGTAGTTCGGAACCACCAAGACTATTCCTAGAGCTGGCAGCCAAGCCAAACTGAGCAATCGGGGGAGAAGGGCATTGGTCAGGGAGGTGACCAAGAACCCAATGGGCACTCTGACAGAGCTCCAGAGTTCCTCTGTAGTGATGGGAAAACTTTCCAGAAGTACAACCATCTCTGCATCACTCTACCAATCAGGCCTTTATGGTAGAGTGGCCAGACAGAAGCCACTCCTCAGTAAAAGGCACGACAGCCCGCTTGGAGTTGGCCAAAAGACACCTAAAAGGACTGATTGGTGGAGTGCTAAAGGAGAAACAAGATTCTCTGGTCTGATGAATCCAAGATCGAACTCTTTGGCCTAAATGCCAAGCATCATGTCTGGAGGAAACCTGGCACCATCCCTACAGAGACACATGGCGGTGTCAGCATCATGTTTTGGGGATGTTTTTCAGTGGTAGGGACTGGGAGACTAGTCAGGATCAAGGGAAAGATGAACGCTGCAAACTAGAGAGATCCTTGATGAAAACCTGCTCCAGAGCACTCAGGACCTCAGATGGGGAAAAGGTTCACCTTCCAACAGGACAATGACCCTCAGCACAGTCAAGACAACGCAGGAGTGACTTCGGGACAAGTCTATGAATGTCCTTGAGAGGCCCAGCCAGAGCCCAGACTTGAACCCGATTAAACATCCCTGGAGACCTGAAAATAGCTGTGGCGACGCTCCCCATCCAACCTGTCAGAGCTTGAGAGGATCTGCAGTGAAGAATGAGAGAAACTCCCCAAATACAGGTGTGCCAAGCTTGTAGTGTCATACCCAAAAAGACTTGAGGCTGTAATCACTGCCAAAGGTGCTTCAACAAAGTACTGAGTAAAGGGTCTCAATACCTATATAAATGTGATATTTTTTTTATTTTGAATACATTTGGAAAAAATCTACAAACTTGTTTTTGCTTTGTCATTTTGGGATATTGTGTGTAGATTGATGAGGGAAAAAAAACTATTTAATACATTTTAGAATTAGGATGTAACAAAATGTGGGAAAAAAAATCAAGTGGCCTAAATACTTTCCGAATGCACTTCTATGTACGTACATTTTATAAAGCATAACCCAAAAAAGTACAGTTTTGTTTTGAAAGAACACAGGATATGGTTAGTAGCTTACAGTCCAGTTAAAACTGCTGAGTCAGAGTGAGTTTCTTAAGATGATAGCCCACTCAGACTCTCACTGACTTCCCATAGCTTCTTGGCCACCGCATCATCTCTGGCCTTAGGATAGAGGTTCCTGACTGTACAGTTAGAGAAGTAGCATCCAGAGAGGGGCTCCAGGCCCTCCTGCAGGGCACAGTATAGGGTGGTCTGAGACCCCGCCACAGTGTCCTTGAAAAAGAACATGAAAAAAGGCTTCATCAGCATCATGGCCACCTTGTTGATGTCGCGAGTCAGCTCAGAGTTGATGGCTCCTGAAAAACACAATAAACATGCCCCTGTAGGTTAAAACTTTGCATGCCAATACATTTACTATTCAGCCACCTGGGGATGCAAAAACAAATACTGCATTTCAACAGATCAATACAGGATAAATCGTTCTAATCTATATTTGGGCACAATCTTTCATACATACGGAGGTGTAGTGTACTGACCTGGGTGGAGGGTGTAGCAGGTAACGTTTGTGCCATGTAATCTCTTGGCTAGCTCATGGGTGAAGAGAACATTACACAGCTTGCTGTTGCAGTATGTGGTGAAGACATCCATGAACGAATCACCAACTCCCACCTCCTTGTGAGAGTTCAAACAGTTGAAGTCAATGGTGCCGAAGTTATGACCCACGGACGCCACGTTGACCACTCGACTCTGACCGCACTTATTCAAACGGTCCAGAAGCAGGTTGGTCAACAGGAAGTGACCGATGTGGTTGACACCAAACATCATCTCCAAGCCATCCTCTGTGGTGCCTGGCATGTAAATGCCTGAGACAACAGGGAGGAAAATATTAGCTGCCTCACTTCCAAAAATGTTACACTGGTGTCAGAATTGAGATATTACATGGGTAATATTGGACAGGTGTTACACATGCCATGGTTGGCTGGCTTGGGCAGTTGCGAAAGCAGTCCAGCAAGCTCTTTTGGCTGGAGCATAATGTGTAGCCTACAACACCATGGCTGCATGTTCAGTCTCTGTACAGTCTCTTGTGAATCTTCATTAGCCCTAACTTCAAGTCCCTCTGGAAAAAGGCTGTCTGTACATGACTAATAGCAATGTCATGTCGTGATATTGTCGTATAAGATCACGTGTATTGAAAGCTGGTCGTAGCATTGCTGCAAACAACCAGTACAAGCCACACCTGCATTGTTGATGAGCAGGTCCAATCTGGGTTCATTCTTTAGGAAGGTTTCAGCAAAGGAGCGAACAGACTTCAGACTGCCCAGATCCAGATGCATGAACACCACCTCATTGCTCCCACTCTCCTACAGGACACATTTATGTTACTGTACTATTTTCATACACACAAATCATAATTAATAAATCCTAAAACCGCTGCAGAAAAAACAAAAATTACTAGCCATAAACTACTGGTCATTATAGTTATATGGTCAAAGTGTTCATTCTCCTCTCACCCTCTTGATGTCAGCGAGCGCGGCCTCAGCTCTCTGTTTGTTGCGGCAGGCCAGGATGACTCTAGCACCTCTCCTGGCCAGATCTAGTGGTCATCTTCCCTATGCCTGTGTTACTTCCTGGAGTAAGTGGGCATAAACAATTAAAGAAAAGACAAGTAACGGTGAATAATATAAGTTTATGATATTAGTCTTTAATTTATGCAGGTGGGAAGATCAAAAAACATTTAAAACTCTTTGGTCTTTAAATTCCAACACTAACGAAATTGAAATCACTGAAAAATGACTTACCAGTTACGATGACAGTTTTCCCATGCAGTTTTGCTTTACTTTTGCATCTTTGTCCTTTAACCACAACACTGTGGTAAATAAATGCAATCCCGACTACTACACCGACAACAAGCAAAAAAGTAGCCATCCTTGTCTCCCGTGTGAAAACCCCTTTGCTTTCAAGAGCGTGTGCAAGCTAATTTGTACTCATGGGAGAGCTTCTGTGAAAAATATCACACCCCTCTTACCAGCTACAAGACGGGTTGAGTTTCTATAGTGATTGCGCAACTGGATAAACCAGAGTCTCTACTCTCTCAGGGCAAGGTCCATGGAACAGTTAAAAATAGTCAAATACGAGAAAGATTGTTTTACCATTAGACCTACATAAATGGCAACTGTTACCTTTGACATAGAGCTGTGCACGACCACCACCTTCTGGATAGTTCACTCACAACACAATGCATGACTGACCCCATGTCTCAACGTAATCAAAAAGAACAGCACAAGGAGGCATTTTTAAGTTTGTTCTTAAAAAAAAATCTTTCTGTATTTACATTGTTTTAACAGACAGGAAGAAACAGACAAAGAACGCTGATTTACAGAGTACAAGAGTGTTAAAACGAGAGCTAAACCAATCCGACACCATGGCTTTCAGCATGGATGACACAGGACTCGGAACAGGTGTTTAACAAACTTTTCTGCAAAACTACCAAATATCACAAAAGGAGTCCATGAGAGGTACTGTACACAATACAAACCGACCACAATGGTTTATGTCCATCAGTGTAGGCTGGTGGGAGAAGCTATAGAAGGACGGGATCATTGTAATGGCTAGAATGGAATCCATGGAACGGTATCAAACAAACATATATAAACCACGCTTGACTCCATTTAATCTTTTCTAGCCATTACGAGCCCATCCTCCTATAGCTCCTCCCACCTGCCTAGACTGATGTACAGGATATCCAACTGAAAAGCACCGAATCAACCTTATTTACATTAATATACTGTACATACAAATGTGTGTATAAGCATGTAAGTGTGCTAGCTACCTGTGGTGCAAACGTAGCAACAACAAATATTGTGTGAGTACTACAACTTCAATATCACAAAATAAAATGTTTGGGCTACATGAGCTGTCTGAAAAATAAGAAAATGTTAGTGTACCAGTCATAAGTTTGGACACACCTACTCATTCAAGGGTTTTTCTTAATTGTTTTTCTATTTTCTACATTGTAAAATAGTGAAGACATCAAAACTATGAAATAACACACGGAATCATGTAGTAACCAAAATAATTGTTAAACAAATAAAATACTTTAGATTCTTCAAAAAGTAGCCACCCTTAGTCTTGATGACAGCTTTGCACACTCTTGGCAGGCTCTCAACCAGCTTCATGGAGAACCAATTGTTTTGGAGTTCCAACATATGTTGAGCACTTGTTGGCTGCTTTTCCTTCACTCGCGGTCCAACTCATCCCAAACCATCTCAATTGGGTTGAGGTCGGGTGATTGTGGAGGCCAGGTCATCTGATGCAGCACTCCATCACTCTCCTTGGTCAAATAGCCCTTACACAGCCTGGAGGTGTGCTGGGTCATTGTCCTGTTGAAAAACAAATGACAATCCCACTAAGTGCATACAAGATGGGATGGCGTATCACTGCAGAATACTGTGGTAGCCATGCTGGTTAAGTGTGCCTTGAATTCTAAATAAATCACTGACAGTGTCACCAGCAAAGCACCACACCACCTCCATGCTTCACGGTGGGAACCACAAATGTGGAGATCATCTGTTCACCTGCTCTGCTTCTCACAAAGACACAGCGGTTGGAAACAAAATTATTACATTTGGACTCAGACCAAAAGGACAGATTTACACCAGTCTAATGGCCAAGTCTCTTCCTATTGGTGTCCTTCAGTAGTGGTTTCTTCACAGCAATTCAACCATGAAGGCCTGATTCACGCAATCTCCTCTGAACAGTTGATGTTGAGATACGTCTGTTACTTGAACTCCAAAGCATTTATCTGGGCTGCAATTTCTGAGGCTGGTAACTCTAATGAACTTATGCTCTACAGCAGAGGTAACTCTGGGTCTTCCTTTCCTGTGGCGGTCCTTATGAGAGGCAATGCACTTGAAGTTCTTGAAATTTCTGGATTGACTGACCTTCATGTCTTAAAGTAATGATGGACTGTCATTTCTCTTTGCTTATTTCAGCTGTTCTTTCCATAATATGGACTTTGTCTTTTACCAAATCTTTTTACGATCTTCTGCTTACCCCCTTTACCCTGTTACAACACAACTGATTGGCTCAAACGCATTGAGATGGAAAGAAATTCCACAAAATAATTTTTAACAAAGCACACCTGTTAATTGAAATGCATTCCAGGTGACTACCTCATGAAGCTGGTTGAGAGAATGCCAAGAGTGTGCAAAGCTGTCATCAAGGCAAAGGATGGCTACTTTGAAGAATTTCAAATTTGTTTAACACTTTTTTGGGTTATTACATGATTCCATGTATTATTTCATAATTTCGATGTCTTCCCTATTATTCTACAATGTTGAAAATAGTACAAAAAAAGAAAAATCCTGTAATGAGGTGTCCAAACTTTTGACTGGTACTGTATAAGCATTTATAACTAGACTTGTAAAATTAAGTGACAAATACCTTTCAGTCAGTCAATCTAAATAAACAGATTTGAGATAATACTTAATTTCATGCAAAAGTATAATCAAAATAAATTAAAATATATATTTTCCCTGTGTAACAACCTGCTCCCCTTAGGTTTGACTGGAAATAGATGAGAAAGGGAGAGTTTGGGCTTTGGCACAGAGTTGCAAATGGTGGAGTTTGATAGTCTGTTTGTCTGCCCCCTCTCGGTTGGGGGTGGTATTGGTGGGGGTGGTATTGGCAGTGCCAGTGGTTCCCTCTTCTTTGGGCTGCTTACTGGCGAACTCAACAATGCTGAAGACAAACTGCATGCAGCCCAGTTTGATGTAGCTGCCGTGGTGGAGCAGTGCTGTGCCCTCCCAGCCGGCTCCGCTGCCACCAATCAGGCTGGAACTGCTGGCCTTGCAGTTGCAGGAGAGCCTGGGTCCTCCCTGGGGCTGGCAGCTCATCACTCCCCCCAATGGCATCAGACCAGTCCTGTGCCCAGCCTCGGTCCCCTCCTCCTGCTGCTCTCTCATCTTACAGCGGCCTGAAGAAAGAGGGCACCATCACTCAAGTCTCCTATAGACACACAGGGCTGGTCAAACCACACACACATCAAGCCTCTACAGGTTTAAGGTGATGGGGCATACACCCACCCACATGTTGCACAAAGGAGGTATGAGGGGGGGGGATTCAAACTCAGCTACCATAATTTCTGGACTATAAGCCGCTACTTTTTTCCCAGGCTTTGAACCTCACAGCTTAAACAATGACGCGACTTTTTCCCCGCTTTCAAATAAAAAAAAATTAAAAACACATTCTGTGACGTGCTCAGTTTTTTGGCGGCATGAAGCTTTCATTAGATCAATGAAATTGCCGAACGGGTTAAGGTCAAACAACTTTTTTGTTTACTGTTTAGATTAAATCGAGCGCTCTCAAACTTCCCATCATTCTGATTACGGTAGTCATTTTGTCACCCTCATCATGGCAAAGACACAGAGAAATGCATATGATGCAGCTTTCAAGTTGAAGGCGATTTATCTGGCTGTTGGAAAAGGAAATAGAGCTGCTGCACGGGAGCTTGGTCTAGAGCAATGACTTTCTTGGTAGTCTACTGTTTACTGCTAATTATTATTTTTTTCTTACAAGCCGTGTTTCGTTTAAAGCCTATTTATTTTTGTTACAAGCCGTGTTTCGTTAAAGCCTGTGTAAAGTTCATTTGTTTCAATGTACCGGTAGGCACCTGCGGCTTATAGACATGTGCGGCTTATTTATGTTCAAAATTTAAAAAAAAATTAAATTCAGTGGGTGCAGCTTATATTCAGGTGCGCTCAATAGTCCGGAAATTACGGTAAATTGCTAGTGTGTGTACATATGCTGAGGGGTGTGTGTGTTACTTACGGACAATGCCCTGCACTTTGGACACCAGGCCACTAGCCGGGCTGGGCAAACTCTTCTCAGAGAAGTCACAGGAGTAGAGCACGTTGTCCACCGTGGTCCCATGCTCACTGTAGTTGAGCAGCTCGTAGTGCTTGGTGTTCTACACACAGGTACAAACCATCAGTCATGTCTGTAGTGCTACTGTTATTTCAAATAGTACTAACAGATCAGGTCATAGCAATGGGAAAATTTATTTTTTGTCAAGCTCCGTGTCTCGAACAGGACAGACAACCTACCCCGTCATAGAAGATGCAGGCGTGTTTTCCAGATACATAATTACAATGACCATAGTTTGTAAGGCACACATCCATGTCAGCACCTACAGTGGGTTGTCAGAGAGAAAGACTGATGAGACTTTGTTCCATGTTGAGTAAAGATCACAGTATTTTATAACAGCATGGGCAGTCCTTACCAGCTCCTATGTACAGGGTCCTATAAGACATATTGATTGCGCCTCCCTTCCCCATGAGTGGATAGAACGTTGCTCTCGCCTGCACCTTCTGTTCTTCTGTGATGGGGACAGAGTGTGGAGGAATGACATTTTATAACATCCCTATGGCACAAATTAAACTGCCACACATCAGGTTCGGGGGACTTACTCTCTGTGCGCGGCGCGGGAGATTGAGGTTTGAGGGCGACGGTGGTGGTGGGAGGAGGGGAAGTGGTTACACAGCTGCCTTGGGGGACTGGGGGCGCTTTGTGGGGGAACAGCTGCTGTATCCTCTGCCAGGCCAGAAGTTTGACCAACTCCTCATCCAGTTTACTCAGTTCGATCTCTGTATGAACAACATCAGCATGTTTCAACGTCATCATAGACTTCACGTGAAGCAATCCTGTATCCCAGCCATCATCTGTCAGCAGCATTACAGGCCATTTAATCAGCACTATTTTTGAAGACCAGAATGGCCAAAACAATAATGCAATATTTGAACTTTATTGTTGTTGAATAAAGTACCCATTTTTAAATTGGACAGAGAGAGGTGCTCATCACCTAGGCCTAATTATGAACAGTGGTACAGGTAGAACGGTGTTGAGGTAGCTCCTTACCTCCATCCCCTTCCATCACAGCCTTCATGCCACCAGACAGGTCTGCTATTAAGGGGAAGAGAGAGCTGGGGAACATGGAGCTGCCCTTAAGATCTGGCCCTGGGGAGAAACCGGGAGGTGTGGTGGTAGGCTGTCTTGCTGTGCTGGAGTCTTTGACGGCTCTGGATGGGGTGAAGACATGGACACCTGGGGTGGGGCTGGGGCAGAGCTTCAGCTCACTGCAGCAGCTCAGAGGGTTGGCCTGAGTCCCTGCCATGCCTGGAGAAGTCCCGTGGACCTGGCTCTTTATGTCCTGCCCTGTGGCTGCACACGTCGAAGAGGAAGGTGGACAACCTTTCTGGGTGCAAGACTCTAGGTGGCTGCCCTTCTCGGTTTTAACCTCCACCCCTCCTCTCAGGTGGTTTGGCAGCCCCAGAGCAGAGGTTGGGAGTGGGGCTGGAGGGGTGAGTCTGTGCAGCTGGAGCTCTGTCTGTCTGCAGGCGTCAGAGGCAGCGTTACACACTACCGGCCCGTTGGCTTGCACAGGCTGCTCAGTCAGGGGCCCGTTGGGTTTCCTGCACTTCAGACAGTTCTGACAGGGCCTCACCGGGCAGCTGCAGCTCTCCTGGCCCTGTGAGAGACCCTTCAGTACCTGGGCCCCATGGGGGCCATCAGATGTACTGCAGGGCTTAGAGCAGGGGGCAAGCAGGGCTGAAGCTGTCCTTTCTGCAAGGGGCAGAGTGCTGTTCTCCTCTAGGGCCACACAGGGCTTAATGTCTTTCTGTTCCTTGTTTGTCTGTTCAGAGTGCCAGTCTGACGAGGACTTCTGCTTGCCAGATAAATGTCGCATGATGCTGCACTGCAGCGAGATGACATCTCGGAGCCACTGAACGACAAAGAAAAAAAACAGTTTGGTGAAAAGAACAAACACCTTCACCAGTCCAGTAACTCAAATAAATACATTTACAGTTATTACACATTCAATAATTGGCAGTTAATCCCCATCATGTCTGGACCATTGTCTCCTCGCTGGGCCAGATCCCATTGATTTGTTTATCACAAAAAAATCGAAGTGCTTTAGGTGTTTCTCAGGCACAGCCCAAAGGAACCACTGAATCCCAGAGAAGTAGACAGATACGTGTGTGTGTTTCTGCCATGCCTACCTCCTGTTGCTCCGCCTGGCTGGTAAAATGCTGAGGGGAGCAGTCCTGGGATGGGACACCATTACAGATCAGCTCCCCGTTACGCACCCCTGCAGGAGCCAAAATGGCCGGGGGGTTATGGTACTGGGACTTAATAGCGTCGGGCACCTGGAGGGACAAACACACACATTATTTACAGGAGCAGTGAACTCCCATTGTGGTTCCTCTAACTCTTAAAGATGAAAAAGATTTGGATATGTGGTGAAGCAGCTTAGTTGACAAACCAATACTTTGTTGAAAATCTGTCTTTTCATCACCATTTCCAAGTGAAGACTAGCAAAAATCGATTTCATAACATTATATTTTACTCTGGGACAGACTCAGCGGGCATAAGCTACCTTGAGCGCCTTCGTCTTGTGGTGGACACCGCTGCGGACAGGGGGGTTCTGTCGGTGGACCCGTCGCAGGAAGCCCACCTTGACGGCATGCTGGGATATCCTATCCTGGAACTGGTCTAAGAGCTGGCAGCGGCTGGTAAGGGACAGGCTCCTCTGGTTTAGCTGGAGAACAGGACAGGAAGCTATGTCAAGAACAAAGCGAAGTATATCCCTGAATCAACCACTAACTTGACACCCTGTGCACTTATAACAAGTCTACAGACTCTAAAGCTCAGCTGGAGAACAGGTCATGTCAGTAATGGAACAACTTCTACATACTAGGGTTGAGAGATATCACAATAGTATCGCATATCGGTGATGCTTGATATCACCCAAAGAACTACAAACCCTATTCCATTTACAGAGCCATTCCCGTCTGAAAATCACCATATCCTTATTGTTTAGGCCTGCCAAAAGACTGAAACCCAGTTCCATGCATAAGGATACTAGGCCAACAGATGATGCGGGGGGGGGGGGGGGGCTGCTCCTCTTACCACCAAGTGCTCCATATGGTTGGGGCACATCCACCTGCCTGTGGGCATGGCAGTAAGTGGGGGGTCCAGGCAGTCCATGTGGAAGAGCAGGGGGCAATAGTCACACTGAACCAGGGGCGCCATTCTGCAGCTCCTATAGAATAGACAGGAGGACAAAGAGGAGGCAGTGAGCTCGGACTAGCAAAGTCAGCCAACCAACTAGATTCCCAAAGGTGTGTTGATATTAGGGCTGTGGCGGTCATGAAATTTCGTCAGCCGCGATTGTCAAGCAAATAACTGAGGGTCTCATAGTAATTCCCCGTCAATTAACATAAACACATTTAGCATCTCCTGGCTTCTACGCATAGCCTACCATCCACTGATGCAGACCTTTGGAACATCTACATTTAAACAAATTGAATAAATCCATTATTATTTTAGACAGGTCTAAAGAAACATGATATGAAGAGAATAAGCTTGGCACATCAAGCCTCTGGGATTTTTGCCCATTCTTCAAGGCAAAACCGCTCCAGCTCCTTCAAGATGGATGGGTTCTGCTGGTGTACAGCAATCTTTAAGTCATACCACCAATTCTCAATTGGATTGAGGTCTGGGCATTGACAAGGCCATTCCAAGACAATTAAATGTTTCACCTTAAACCACTTGAGTGTTGCTTTAGCAGTATGCTTAGAGTCATTGTCCTGCTGGAAGGTGAACCTCCATCCCAGTCTCAAATCTCTGGAAGAGTGAAACAGCGTTCCCTCAAGAATTTCTCTGTATTTTATGCCATCCATCATTCCTTTAAATCTGACCAGTTTCCCAATCCATGCCGATGAAAAACATCCCCACAGCATGACGCTGCCGCCACCACGCTCCACTTTTGGCCAACACCAAACGTGTTTGCTTATTTTTTTCTTTAGGCAACTCTTTAAGCAACTTTTTTCTGGCCACTCTTCCGTAAAGCCCAACTCTGTGGAGTGTACGGCTTAAAGGGGTCATATGGATCGATATTTAATTCTCCGCTGTGGAGCTTTGCAGCTCCTTCAGGGTTATCTTTGGTCTCTTTTTTGCCTCTCTGATTAATGCCCTCCTTGCCTGGTCCGTGAGTTTTGGTGGGCGGCCCTCTCTTGGCAGGTTAGTTGTGGTGCCATATTCTTTCCATTTTTTAATAATGGATTTAATGGTGCTCCGTGGGATGTTCAAAGTTTCTGATATGTTTTATAACCCAACCCTGATCTGTACTTCTCCACAACTTTGTCCCTGACCTGTTTGGAGAGCTCCTTGGTCTTCATGGTGCCTCTTGCTTGGCGGTGCCTCTTGCTTGGCGGTGCCTCTTGCTTGGCGGTGCCTCTTGCTTGGCGGTGCCTCTTGCTTGGCGGTGCCTCTTGCTTGGCGGTGCCTCTTGCTTGGCGGTGCCTCTTGCTTGGCGGTGCCTCTTGCTTGGCGGTGCCTCTTGCTTGGCGGTTTTCCATTTTAACCTGTTGGGGCTAGGGGGGAGTATTTTCACAGCCGGATAAAAAACATACCCGATTTAAACTGGTTACTACTCTTGCCCAGAAACGAGAATATGCATATAATTAGTAGATGTGAATGGTGTTTGAATGGTGTCTGTGAGTATAACAGAACTCATATGGCAGGCCAAAACCTGAGAAGATTCCATACAGGAAGTGCCCTGTCTGACAATTTGTTGTCCTTCTGTTGCATCTCTATCGAAAACACAGCATCTGTGCTGTAACGTGACACTTTCTAAGGCTTCCATTGGCTCTCTAAAGCCGCCAGAAAGTGGAATGGGGTGTCTGCTGTCTTTGGGCAAAGTACAGCAGCAGAATTTGTAAGTGGTCAGCCTGGGGACAGTGAGACTGAGATGCGCGTTCACGAGAATTCTCAATTTTTTTCTTTCAGCCTTTGAATGAATACAATGTTGCCCGGTTGGAATATTATCGCTATTTTACGAGAAAAATAGCATTAAAATGTATTTTAAACAGCGTTTGACATGCTTCGAAGTACGGTAATGGAATATTTGGATTTTTTTTGTCACGAAATGCGCTCTTCGGATAGTGACCTGAACGCACGAACAAAACGGAGGTATTTGGATATAACTATGGATTATTTGGAACCAAAACAACATTTGTTGTTGAAGTAGAAGTCCTGGGAGTGCATTCTGACGAAGAACAGCAAAGGTAATCCAATTTTTCTAATAGTAATTCTGAGTTTAGTGAGCCCCAAACTTGGTGGGTGTCAAATTAGCTAGCCTGTGATGGCCAAGCTATGTACTCAGAATATTGCAAAATGTGCTTTCGCCAAAAAGCTATTTTAAAATCTGACATAGCGTTTGCATAAAGGAGTTCTGTATCTATAATTCTTAAAATAATTATGTATTTTGTCAATGTTTATCATGAGTAATTTATGTAAATTCACCGGAAGCTTACGGTGGATGTATGCTAGTTCTGAACATCACATGCTAATGTAAAAAGCTGTTTTTTGATATAAATATGAACTTGATTGAACAAAACATGCATGTATTGTATAACATAATGTCCTAAGAGTGTCATCTGATGAAGATCATCAAAGGTCAGTGCTGCATTTAGCTGTGGTTTTGGTTTTTGTGACATATATGCTTGCTTTGAAAATGGCTGTGTGATTACTTTTGGCAGGGTACTCTCCTGACATAATCTAATGTTTTGCTTTCGCTGTAAAGCCTTTTTGAAATCGAACAATGTGGTTAGATTAACGTGAGTCTTGTCTTTAAAATGGTGTAAAATAGTCATATGTTTGAGAAATTGAAGTAACAGCATTTTTGAGGTATTTGTATTTCGCGCCACGCGATTCCACTGGCTGTTGACTAGCCCATAGAAGTTAAATATTTTGAAACAAGTTGATTTTTTTCATTTCACTTCACGAATTTGGACTATTTTGTGTATGTCCATTTATGGCTGGGCGATATGACATTATATATATATATCGTGTGACGATAGAGCATAATATCAAACGATAGACGTTTTCTATTGTTTATTTCGTTGTGTCGCAAATCACACTACGGCAAAAAAATTTGTCAATTGGACGAAGCTTTACGTTCTTCCACACAAAAATGTGCAACACAAACAAACATGGAGCGTGAACGTGACAGAGCACGGAGCTCGTACCTAAAAGAGGGGCTACTTTGGTCGCATGGACGTGGTTTGGGTGTGAAAAGTCTGACACGGACCAGAAAACCGTCCTCTGCTAAATATCCCGCAGGCCGGTCCCGACAACAGGCTCAAACACCACTAACCTCTTTTACCACCTACGCAAGAATCATGTCTACGGATGAGACCCAAAAAAGTACAATTGAGTGCTCAAAACAAACTCGAATCAGACGTTGCAAGAGGCTTTTGCCCGCAGCACACCCACCATATGGCAACAAGAAAACAATCACGAAGATGAAAGGAGATAACAGCTGACGTTACAACTTACATCTGCAAAGAAATGGCCCCAATTTACACGGTCGAGGAAAGGGGGTTTCGTGAGTTGGTGCCAACACTCGACCCAAGTTATCAAATTGATATGTGACACATATCAATGCCAAAATAAAATGCAAAACAGGCAAGCCCCAACCCCAATAAAAAAAAAGTATAATATATATATAGTTTGCAACTATAGTTGAAGTGTTTTCTATTTACCCTTTTAGATTTTATACATTAATATTTTATTACATTCTTAATTGAATATTTGCACAAAGGTTCTAAATAAAAGGAGAAAAAAAATCAAATGAGTAAGTACCATTTATTTGTTGAGTATAATTCAACATGTACCAAGAAATAAGCCTTTACATGTGGTCATTTTATATAAACCATTTATTCATTGAATTTACAGAAAATGTGCTATATGGTGATATGTATCATTATCGGGATATGAGAGTTTGGCCATGTCGCCCTGTCCATTACATGAAATCTAAATAAAAATCTATTTAAATTACAGGTTGTAATGCAACAAAATAGGAAAACTGCCAAGGGAGATGAATACTTTTGCAAGGCACTGTATTCTGTGCAAGAAAGAAATATTCCAAACTTAGTCTGGGACAGTTGTGGGATGCGATAGAGCCCAAATTAATACAAAAACTTTTCTATTTTTTTTTTTTGCACAAAGAGGCTGATGCAACAGATCAGAACGTTTATCTTAAAATGTTGATAAACTATTAGGCTATTTCTCCAGATAAGCGCAGCAATGCGCACACTGCAGTAAGTGCAAATGTTCCATTAGCGGGAAAACACCATTATCCAAAGTGACCACAAATGCAATTATGCATGTAATGCTTTTATTATAAAGATGCATTTATGGTGAAAATGATCTTCCCCAAACTCAAAACACACGCGCTGCGCATGTATGCCAGTTAGGATCTACACCCGTTGAAAAGCAGATTATTGTGCTTACATTTTTATAAGTTATTTGGCCACTTTAGTTGTGATACGAACCTTACCAAAAAACATATTAGGCCTATGAGGTGTGCGAATAGGATTTGAAAAAGTTGCAAATAAAGGCACGCGTTGCTTCTTGGCTTTTTTGTAGAGGTCGCCTGATTATGATTTTTCAATGCCGGTACCGATTATTGGAGGGCCAAAAAAAACTGATGCCGATTATTATTATAATTTTTTATATATAATGACAATTACAACAATACTGAATGAATACTTATTTTAATATAATACATCAATAAAATCAATTTAGCCTCAAATAAATAATGAAACATGTTCAATTTGGTTTAAATAATGCAAAACAAAGTGTTGGAGAAGAAAGTAAAGGTGCAATATGTGCCATGTAAGAAAGCTAACGTTTAAGTTCCTTGCTCAGAACATGAGAACATATGAAAGCTAGTGGTTCCTTTTAACATGAGTCTTCAATATTCCCAGGTAAGAAGTTTTAGGTTGTAGTTATATTATTATAGGAATTATAGGACCATTTCTCTCTATACGATTTGTATTTCATATACCTTTGACTATTGGATGTTCTTATAGGCACTTTAGTATTGCCAGTGTAACAGTATAGCTTCCGTCCCTCTTCTCGCTCCTACCTGGGCTCGAATCAGGAACACATCGACAACAGCCACCCTCGAAACAGCGTTACCCATGCAGAGGAAGGGAAAAAACTACTCCAAGTCTCAGAGCGAGGATGACGTTTGCCGTCATTGTAAATAAGAATAAGTTCTTAATCTGACTTGCCTAGTTAAATATATATATATATATATATATATATATTTGTTTTTAAATTAAAAAAATCGGCGGCCAAAAATACCGATTGTTATGAAAACTTTAAATCGGCCCTAATTAATCGGTCGACCTCTACTTTCTTGCCTTACTGCACACAAGCTGGGCATCATTCACAAGTGATAGGCTAATGGTCACCCATGACACTATTCTTGATTTAATCTTTTTTTTTTTTACATATATTAAATAATATAAAGTAGAAAGCTCTTTTTAACAGAGGCCATCACTCTGTTTTCTCATCACAATTGCATAGCCTATAGAAATGTTGTGTAACATGAGCTCATGAGCTATCAGTAAGTGTTTGATTCAATTTTTTTATACATTTGCATTGATGTCAGAGTGATTAGAGGGAAAATAGAGTGCTGAGTACCAGGCAGTTAGCAAGTTTGGTAGGTTACTAATGACCATCAGCAGCAATAGAGCTTGGAGATGCACAATTATCGTGACTAAACGGTAATGTGGAATTTGACTGCCGGTGTGGCAGTAATACGGTCACCATAACAGCCCTAGTTGATATAACTGTGTAATGACAAAATTGTGGGTTTGATTGACTAATTATTGGTAGGATAGGTCATACCTGGTGCAGGAGAAGCACACCCTGACTGGCAGAGGAACGAGGCCGTTGGGGTCCATCTCATGCTGTGGCCTCCTGAAAGTCTTCATGATCAGCTCCTCTTTCCTCCTCCGTTTACTGCTGCCTGGCAGTGCTGTGGTGCAAGTGAGTTCGTTGGGCAGCTGGAACTGCGAGGGGTTCCTCTCCATGGCGGCGGCGATGAGCAGCTGGAAGGGCCTCTTGAGGAGCCGTGGTGTGGGGGTAGGGATGGTGGTGGCTTGCTCAGATTCTGAGCCCTGGGTCTCCTCCTCTGCCTTGGCCATCTCCTCGTCTGCCTCATTCTGCTCCTCCGAGGGGGTGTCCGTGTCCGTGGAAGAGGTGTTGGAAGTGGGCGTGCCAGGACGGCTGCTGGCCCGCCGCTCAAGGCGCTCCAGACGCTCGAGATGCACAGCAGCCACCCGCAGACCGGGTCCGGCTGCTCCGACCCCGGGGGGCAGCCTGTCCAGACGCAGCATGGTGGTGGTAATAGTGGTGGTGCCCCGCTCCAGTTCAGCTGCAGGGGAGGAGCGCTTGGTGAGGAGCCTCTCCCTCTCTAGCAGGCCATTTGTCAGCTCAGCCTTCTGCTCCTGCTTCTGGGGGTGACAGTCAAATAGCAGAGTCAGGGACCAGCAAGGATCAGACAGTATTCCCCACCACTATGGTTGTTTAAATAGTTGGACTCGTATTGATACATTGAAAACAGGTGTTAACAGGCTAATACATCTGAAGCATAAAAACATCTCTCTGTTGTGAGCATCATCACATATTCTTGAAAACTCACCTTTCTACGGACGTTGCAGCGATGACACATCCAGTCACCAGGGGGCAGCATTTCTTCACTCAATGGTGGGTTACTGTGGGAGCCACAAAGAAACAGCAATAAAAAAGGACCTTCATGCTACAGTCATTTCATTTATAGGTCAACTGTGGATCAATTGCCATGTAAGCTTTAAGGCCTAATGCCAAACTCACAATACAGCCTGGATGACCTGACCAATGGTGTATCACAACTGGCCGTGATTGGAGTCCCATAGGGCGGCGCACAATTGGCCCAGCGTCGTCCGGGTTTGGCCGTCATTGTAAATAAGAATTAGTTCTAAACCGACTTGCCTAGTTAAATAAATATAAAATATGCACTTTTGAGGCATAGGCTATAATAGGGGTGTAGGAGAGTGATGATGTAATTGACCTGTTCTGGAATAGGTCTGTTTTGAAATACCACAACAATGTGTAAAGCACACCAAAATACACATTTTAACACTGAATGCCTGTCTCCATCTAGTGGAATTAATGTGACACTGCCTGGCATGCCCAAACAAGAGAAGACTTGGTCAATATTGAACACAGTTTTTACTTTAAGTTTTAAATCACTAATGCCTGGAAAAGGAAGCACTACTAACATCGAGACCGGTGTCAGATACATTTTTACTCGGTCTCTGACAATGAGGACTCAATGTCTTCCCGAGAACAGGAGAGTAAAAAAACTCCTAAATTACCAACTCCCATTCAGTCAACACATAAAGCCACTCCGCCAGGCCAAATACCCACACTCTTTCACATCAATTTCTTATTGCCTATTGAAACCTGGGCTTCCTACATTACTGGTAACATTAGTGTCCTTTATAGAGGTCGAACGATTAATCGGAATGGCCGATTAATTAGGGCCGATTTCAAGATTTTATAACAATTGGTAATTGGTATTTTTGGACACCGATTTGCCGTTTTTTTTTTACACCTTTATTTAACTAGGCAAGTCAGTTAAGAACACATTCTAATTTTCAATGACGGCCTAGGAACGGTGGGTTAACTGCCTTGTTCAGGGGCAGAACGACAGATTTTTACCTTGTCAGCTCAGGGATTCAATCTTGCAACCTTACGGTTACCTAGTCCAACACTCTAACCACCTGCTTTACATTGTACTCCACGAGGAGTCTGCCTGTTACGCGAATGCAGTAAGAAGCCAAGGTAAGTTGCTAGCTAGCATTAAACTTATCTTATAAAAAACAATCAATCATAATCACTAGTTAAACTAGTAATATCATCAACCATGTGTAGTTATCTAGCCTGTCCTGCATTGAATATAATCGATGCGGTGCGCATTCGTGAAAAAGGACTGTCGTTGCTCCAACGTGTACCTAACCAAAAACATCAATGTCTTTCTTAAAATCAATACACAAGTATATATTTTTAAACCTGCATATTTAGTTAATATTGCCTGCTAACATGAATTTCTTTTAACTAGGGAAAATGTGTCACCTCTTGCAACAGAGTCAGGGTATATGCAGCAGTTTGGGCTGCCTGGCTCGTTGCGAACTGTGTGAAGACTATTTCTTCCTAACAAAGACAGCCAACTTCGCCAAATTGGGGATGATTTAACAAAAGCGCATTTGCGAAAAAAGCAATCGTTGCACGACTGTACCTAACCATAAACATCAATGCCTTTCTTAAAATCAATACACAGAAGTATATATTTTTAAACCTGCATATTTAGCTAAAAGAAATCCAGGTTAGCAGGCAATATTAACCAGGTGAAATTGTGTCACTTCTCTTGCGTTCATTGCACGCAGAGTCAGGGTATATGCAACAGTTTGGGCCACCTGGCTCGTTGCGAACTAATTTGCCAGAATTTTACGTAATTATGACATAACATTGAAGGTTGTGCAATGTAACAGGAATATTTAGACTTAGGGATAACACCCGTTAGATAAAATACGGAACGGTTCCGTATATCACTGAAAGAACAAACGTTCCAGATTCGACCATATTAATGACCTAAGGCTCGTATTTCTTTGTGTTTATTATAATTAAGTCTATGATTTGATATTTGATAGAGCAGTCTGACTGATCGATGGTAGGCAGCAGCAGGCTCGTAAGCATTCATTCAAACAGCACTTTTGTGCGTTTTGCCAGCAGCTCTTCGCAAAGCTTCAAGCATTGCGCTGTTTATGACTTCAAGCCTATCAACTCCCAAGATTAGGCTGGTGTAACCGATGTGAAATGGCTAGCTAGTTAGCCGGGTGCGCGCTAATAGCGTTTCAAACGTCACTCGCTCTGAGACTTGGAGTAGTTGTTCCCCTTGCTCTGCATGGGTAACGCTGCTTCGAGGGTGGCTGTTGTCGATGTGTTCCTGGTTCAAGCCCAGGTAGGAGCGAGGAGAGGGACGGAAGCTATACTGTTACACTGGCAATACTAAAGTGCCTATAAGAACATCCAATAGTCAAAGGTATATGAAATACAAATCGTATAGAGAGAAATAGTCCTATAATTCCTATAATAACTACAACCTAAAACTTCTTACCTGGGAATATTGAAGACTCATGTTAAAAGGAACCACCAGCTTTCATATGTTCTGAGCAAGGAACTTAAACATTAGCTTTCTTACATGGCACATATTGCACTTTTACGTTCTTCTCCAAAACTTTGTTTTTGCATTATTTAAACCAAATTGAACAGGTTTTATTATTTATTTAAGGCTAAATTGATTTTGTTGATGTATTATATTAAGTTAAAATAAGTGTTCATTCAGTATTGTTGTAATTGTCATTATTAAAAATAACTAAATGTAAAAAAACAAATTGGCCGATTAATCGGTATCGGCTTTTTTTGCCCCCCCCCCCCCCCCAAATAAATCGGTATCGGCGTTGAAAACGCATAATCTGCCGACCTCTAGTCCTTTATTTTCAACTTTGTCGCGCTCGTCAGAATTTCCTTAGGAGGGAAGAGTGAGGGAAATTATTTGAAAGTGGCATGCTTCCAGTTAGTAAGGGGAGACCGGGGAAGTTGTAACATACTTTTGTATTTTTTATCTATTATAGACATGGGTTACTGGTAATATGCAGAGTGGCTCTCTATTTGCCCTTAGCATGCATTTAGTTTCACCATTCTGAATGTCTAAAGAATCAATATGTTCTTTAAATTTGAACAAAGAACATTTTGAACTGTTATCATCTTGGCAATTTGACACAATTACAATCATGGCCTTCAATTAGTCTCGCTTTAGGTGGTCTCAAACAACAACTGGCTGTGATGCTCATAACCTACATTATATCACCCAGTTTATACAGGCTGCCATCATAATGAATTGTTGGAATGCTTTCAGATGTTTCTAATCTAGAAAATATTCAAACATGCAGCTACTGCATTGGCAGATGTCAAGGTGATTGTAGTATGTAACTTAAATCACATGTCAAATTTTACAATCAATGACTACCCAAGGGAATATGCAAATGTTCAATTTGCAAAGACCGAGATTATCCTCAGTCTTGTAAGTGGAAAGCCTTGCACTCTAGCCTAGCTACCAACCAAAACCTGCACTAAATTGTAGCTACCAAAATGATAGCCAGATCTTGCACAGCTGTGTGGTGCAAATTCCTGAATGGATGAGTCCCCGAAATACAAAGAATAATATGCTCATCTCAAATCGTGTTATAACCGCGTTTGATCAGCTGTATTATCATAATTATATTCCTGTTAAAACCCAGAGAAACGTCAGTAAAATGGCGCTGAAATAAAACGGGTTTTTTTCAAGGGAGGTCGCCATATTGTAAACAGAGGCACACGAGCGAAGAGCAGCCTCGACTCCATTTTTTGCCAGCGTTTCCCAGCGCTCTGTTAGAGCGGGTGAGTGACGATGCCTGGAGACATGCAGACCGAGGCGTTGCAACCATTCGGCGGCAAATTTTAACCAAGTCCTAGTTGCTGTGTCACAATCACCTTCCTAGTATGGTTGGAAACCCCCCCTTAACGAATCCCATGTGTGGCATTTTGCACAGCGGCATGGTTCTGTAAAGATGGACTGTCTAGACAGGAGAGCCGCAGTCATTCTGAATCCAGTAAACCATGCATGATCCTTCCCAAGCTAACGTTAGTGGGATACTTTTCACACATACCAGCATTGTAGATGGAAGGCGGCTGGACAATGGTCACAACACAGAAGGTCCCCTCCCTCATGACAACTATCACAGGTGTCGTGGTTGGTGGCCCTGCTCTTTCTCCGAACGTCCCTTTCACTCCTCCGACTCCTCTTTTCGCCATCCTCTGACTTGGGTGGTGCGAGCAGTGTTTGAATTTGCTGTAACAAGTTGAACATGTCAGAAATCTGGATCGAACTATCTTCACTCACCATTTAGGCTTGTTTACTTGGTTGCTAGCACATCAAACGAATAAAGCTAAAAACAGTGTATGATTCAGTATCATGTCCGTAACATGTCTTTTTTATACTAGCTAGTTATGGCAGTAAACTATAAATCGCCTCCAGCTGGAAGCTAGGGCCTTTACTGTAACGTTTAGTCTGCAGCAGTGATAACTGCTGGCAACTAAAATATGGTTTAACATGTTAGTTACGCTATAACTAGAGTAATAGCACAGTGTTTCCCATAAACTAGCTAGCTACACATTGCAAATATAGGTGTTTTGTCTTCAACTTCATCCTAGCCAACGCGGCGTTAGGACAACATTACTGCCTCAAACTATAACTAGCTAACGTTCTTTGCTGCTTCCATCTTGCTACAGTATCTCCTAACACGTCCATTTTTCTGGCTACTTATATATCTAACACACTTAAATGGCTGCATTTTAACGGACATAAGTAACGTTGTGTGGTGACATGCCTCACCTCCATTAAACCCCCAGAGGTATCCAAATCGTACACAATCGTTGGCGTCTCCATTTTGTCCCACATTCACCCAGCAGTCGACGACTTCTTGCAAATAATCCTATGGAACCAGCTACTGTAGCTAGCTAGTAGTGTCGTTCCACGCCCAGTCCCACTGGCGGTGACAGTCAACCCCCCCACACGCACGTTTTACTAAAAATTGCCTTTCTCTGTCTATTACTGTATATTGGAGAAGAAATAACGGAATCAGCCAAGGTTAACAGTTAACTAGCCGTACGTAGCGACCTCGTATGCAAGTTGGCAACCGCTAGCTAGCTGCTTTATCTGAATGTGATATAGGCACACTAGACTGATAGCTAGTTACCTATTTAGTCAACTGTAGCTAGCTAACGTTAATTAGCAACACCATCCATTAAGCAATGTTTGCTTGCTAACTGCTGGCAAGAATATCACGAATGTTACGAGTTTCTCACAAACCTCAACTTTGAGCCTATTCTAAACTGTCTTGTTGTCAGGTTGCTGAACGACTGTGAATGTGTCTGCGAGGCCTAGCCATGGTTCTTGTTTTTGCTCCTACTAGCTGAAATTAGAAGACGCTTGAAAATTTTGCAAACCCGCTCGCTTCCACTTTGCATTGTCAACAGTCAGAATACACAAAATGTAAAATGCTCGCAACGTTAATTGTTCCTCCCAATCAAGGGTTGTAAAATGCGTTGTTGTTGTTATTCTTCCAACAGTGCAGGATCCTCAAGAAATGTATTTTTGTTCTGAAAAAGCCTATGCATCAATGCTGCTAGTGGCAACATCCTATCCGAGTTGGCGCAACCGCGAACGGAATTACGTTTGAGCATGCGCATTTCAAGATAGTTGAAAACCATGACCGCCACAGCAGAGAAACGCTTGTCGCTACTCAACACAGCCACAAAATAAACATTGGGTATATCGTAAAAATTCATGAAAACTAAAATGTCCTTTTTGGTCTTAATTTCATTTACTGTTAGGCATAAGGTTAGCAGTGTGGTTAAGGATATGTATAAATTGGCATTTTGAGAAGATAAATTGTAGAAAAGGGCGGGGTTTAAGCCATAATTACAACTTTGTGACTGTGGTAACTTGAGACGACGACGACGTCAGAAAGGAATACAAACGTCATGCCGCTAGAGAAGCCTTCAAAGACAATCTTTGGTTGCGGGTTTCATCACGTTTCATGGTAGATAGCCATCACCTGGCTAGCGAACGTTATACATATTAGTTAGAGTTGCTAAATTGTGAAATAGCAGCTAGCCAACATTAGCTATGAGCTAAGTTAACTACACCACCGTTTGCCTAGCTTGCATAATGTTCCCGCTTCAACGAGTTATCTCCCCCTCTATTGAATGACCACCGACGAAGCTTGCGAGCAAAACTACACTCCTAATTTCAATGTAGCCTACGCTATGGTGCCCTCCATCTATTTGGACAGTTAGATCAACGTTTTGCCCAACCGGCCGCCTGATGGCAGTATTATTCATTTTATTTCGTAAACGCCGCCATTTGCTATTTTAGGCTACACAATTTGAGTTTGAAGGAATGAGGATAGATAGTACTGTACATAATGTTGTCTTATTTGTGGAGTATTTGTCAGCATATTTTACCATAACCACTTTTTGTCCAGTCCCACCCCATTTTAGTAAACAGGGTGCCAGTGTGTCTGCTCTTGTCAAATGTTTTATCTATAGCGATGCTTCCTCGCCTTACTATATTTGGTTAGAAGTGGAAGTTCAGTGGCAGAGGAAAACGGTGGAACAAGACAAAACTGGATCAACACTCTGCTTATTTTCTCACAGATCAGGAAACATCTAATAGCAATACAGGTTTCTGTGCCCCCAAAAGTAATTTGTTACGAACAGAGTCCACAACATTTTCTAGACTTGACTCATTCTCAATCTTTCAAGTTAAACCGCTCCCTGGTTGCAGTATTTTTGCTGACCAGTAGATGGTGCTGGTGCAACATGACAAGACAATAGTGTGAGCCACAAGTATACAGCGAGTCACAGTTTCCCCAGCAGTTATTAATATTGCCAGTTATTCCCAATCGCTGTCTGTTGCAAATGTCTGCTGATATCAGAAAATGTTAGACTATTGTTCAAACATAAATTACCTGATTATAGATGGTACCAGACCACAGTGCATGTTGATGGTCTTGTCTACACTGGTAATCTTACCCAGGGTTGGTATAAGGGTCTATAGGGGCAAATATAATGTATAGGGAACAGTATACATTTATATACGGGAAGACCACCCCTTCGCTACACTGGGCTTAAGTCTGCTAAACTCTGAACTACACACTGGTACACTACACCGGGCGTAAGTCTGTTACACTCTGAAATACACTCTGAAATACACACTAGTACACTACACCGGGCGTAAGTCTGTTACACTCTGAACTACAAACTAGTACACTACACCGGGCGTAAGTCTGTTACACTCTGAACTACACACTAGTACACTACACCGGGCGTAAGTCTGTTACACTCTGAACTACAAACTAGTACACTACACCGGGCGTAAGTCTGTTACACTCTGAACTACAAACTAGTACACTACACCGGGCGTAAGTCTGCTACACTCTGAACTACACACTAGTACACTACACCGGGCGTAAGTCTGTTACACTCTGAACTACACACTAGTACACTACACCGAGCGTAAGTCTGTGACACTCTGAACTACACACTAGTATACTACACCGGGCATAAGCCTGTTACACTCTGAACTACAAACTAGTACACTACACCAGGCGTAAGTCTGTTACACTCTGAACTACAAACTAGTACACTACACCGAGCGTAAGTCTGTTACACTCTGAACTACACACTAGTACACTACACCCCCACAACGGACACGAGTCTGCTGCAGCTCCAAGCCCAAACCCTCTACACCAGGGCTGCCCCACCCTCTTCCTGGAGATATACTGTCCTGTAGGTTTTCGGTCCAACCTTAATTTAGAGTATCTGAGTCAGCTAGTTAAGGTCTTGTTGAGCAGCTAATTAGTAGAATCAGGTGTGTTAAATTAGGGTTGGACTGAAAACCAACAGGACGGCAGATCTCCAGGAAGAGGGTTGGGCAGCCCTGCTCTACACTGTCAGAGGTAGCTCCATTCATGTATACTTTACTTACTTTGACTCATTAAGGAGAATAGGTCATCTGACAAAAACTTCCTCCAGTGTGCTCTGTTATGCGGTTTTCTCAACTTCTTTCTTGGTGTTTTGCACTTTTCTCCACTTCTTTCAAGGAAGTTCTTGCTTCTTTCAGCTCTGCTTTATTCATGTATACTTATCAGGGAAAATTCAGATGAACGACTCAGAGGGCAAAACGGTAAATTGCATCTTGAAGTGAACCAGTAATCCTTAATAAATGAATTACTAAGATTGTGTCCATTTTTTTCTGAATAGTAACTTTATTGAGGACGTGTTTTGTTCATGAACTGGCTTAATCAGTTTATATACAATGCATCAAAACGAGATTATATAATTATAATATTGTCATCATACCAGTTTGTATGAATAAATATTATAATGTGACAATGATAAAAATAGAGTTTGAATGGTGATGCATTCTCCTACAGAATCAGCTAGATTATTTTTGGCAAATACATTGCATCAGTTTTTCAGAATTCCCCAATCCACAAAACGGACTTCTTAAGCTTAACGTTCCCTGGTTTTCATCACAAAACAAATGGCACTAGAACTTACATACACTTTGCCATGGACTTTTCAGATGTTTGCCAATCCAATATCATTAATGAATACCTTTTAATCAGCATTTTGAAGGCATACATACAATTGTGAACAAAAACGTGAATGAGAAGAAATTAAATTACTTTTTCTTTGCATTACTAAATCTCTATTTTATGATCCATATGAAATCAACAATGTAATAATCTAAGCTGAACCAATGACGTATCAGAAATATACATGATATGAACATTGCTTAAAAAGGGCCTTTAATTTAAGGCACATTCTGATGTTTTTAATCATAGGAGGTTGCATTAAAAAAAGAGGTGTGTTTACATGTTTTTGAGAGGGTCATCTTTGCAATTTGGAGATACTGTACAAAAAAATGAAAATATGTTTCAATTGTCCAGTGTATTTGAAAGCTTTAAGAGTCGATCAAGTTTTTATGATATCCCTCCAATCATCACTTGAATAATCTAGCTCTTTTGTGTTTTGCCTTCCCTCAAAATAAAAATGCCCTACAAGCTGTATGAAAAACATATCCTGTTGTATTTACACATTGTATTTTTCGGACTACATACATTTTTCGGACTAGATACAGCATTTCCCATTTGTGAGGTTCCACATTGGACTGACGTCTTTAGGGTTTGTTCATATCAGGATACAAACTGTACAAACACTGGTGTTAGGCCATTGCTGTTGAATCTCTACAAAAATAATCATGTTTTCCAGTCTTTGCAGTGATGGCCAATTTCCACTGTGGGGTGGGCAGCGATATGTCCAGCAGACAGAGGAAAAGGTGGAGGCAAGTAAAGAGCGGTGTGTGTTATCGGACAGTGGAGTGCAGACAAACTTCCACTAGGCAAACCGGCTTGAGACCAGACCTGTCAATGCTGAAACACGTAGTCGTGCCTCTAGATGGAAACCTCATACTCTCTTGTGTCCTGTGAAATGAGGACAGAGTTCTGAATTAGGGACAAGCTTGTACACAAGAAGGTATAGGGAGACTGAGAAGTACAGTAGACCATATTTCTACTATGATCACAAATGCCATTTTTGTGAACGAGCCATGTGATAACAGACATCTGTTTGTAGGCTATGATAGGGATATCACAGAGATACATTTAGTGTGTGGAGGTGGTCAGCCCAAACTGTGAGGCTTTGACTTTGAATTGTCTATACACACCATTTACATACATCCAGTATATATTTATTTATATTCCAGACTCTGACATTGCTCATTCTGATATGTCTTCATTTGTTGTTCGTTCTAGTAATTGTTTTTACTTTTAGATTGTGTGTATATTGTAATGTATTGCTAGATATTGCTGGAGCTAGAAACAAAAGCATTTCGCTGCACCTGCGATAACATCTGTAAAACTGTGTAGGCGACCAATAAACTTTGATTATATTTTTTATTTGATTTGAGAGGTTTGCCCATCTCCTCCTGACCCATTTTTAAATGTGCTCAACCTACTGTGGGCTTTAGTTCAATAAGCTCACATTGTGTAATAGGTTCAGGCTGCAGAATCAGAGTGTGGAATTGATGAAGACTGACTGACAGACACACTGGAGGCTTAATAAGCAGGATGTAGCCTAGCGCTTGGGCTCACCTCGTTGTTCTTCAGGAGTGCAGTCATGGAAGTACAGAGAAAGAGACAGACATATAGACAGACAGACAGACAAACAATCGGTATTTATAGCATGAAAGCATCAGACTTGGGTAAAATATTTTACAACTTTCAAATACTATTTGAACCCATGTCTGAAAACCATGTCATAGCACTCTGTCAAATAATAGAGCTTTGCATTGTCAAATTAACTAGGCAAACTTTTGTCTGTATCAGGTGTAATGAAATGGCCCTTATCAATGACTGAATGTGAATGGAGTATATCTTTACACTCCTCAATCCTATTTCTATAACATCACTTAACGGGGAATTACATTTGGTGAATGAACCTGCAATATGGCAAACCAGATGGTGCTTTAAGTGCATCATCTCATACACAAATGACAGTGCCTAAATTCAACCTTTTGGGGGGCTTACTAATTCCAACAGGCATCTTAAAGAACCAGTGAATATCTCTATAACATAACGTACTGTAGTCTCTGTTTCGTAGAGAGAGCTGTCGAAGGTGGACTCTCGTGGGATGTGGTCATATGGTAAGGAGGTGGACATGGGAAGACACATAGGCTTCCCCTGAACCCTAGAGAACACAGACATAGTGTCATAAGGGCAGCATAGTATACTTACAACATTATTACAGAACCTGTTGGGTCTATGGCTATTGGTTAGACTCAGTGCTTGACTTGGGCAAAAGTTCACCGGTGCGGAGTACAAGCATCTAAAATGTTCTACTGCTTGAGCTTCTGTTCTTCTTATAGAATATTATTTAAAAGCATTGTGGAGCTCCTACACCTAAATATAAACGGTACCGGCACCCAAGACGAGTACCAGAACCTATTTCAGTCCAAGTCAAGCACTGGTTAGACTACTACAGTAGGTACTATGGATGATGATAGCTTTCATACTTTCAAAGTATTTTGTTTATCTATATAAAGTATGCATACTAGACCTACTTAGAGAAGTAAAGGTAGATTCCGATGATGAAGACCATGATGAGGGCCACTGGTATAAAGACTGTTAGAGCTATGTTGGCTCCCTCCATGCTGTAGTCGACACTGGCAACTGGTGGTAGAGGAATCAAAAGGACACACTCAACTGCTATGATAACCTAAAGATGCATTCTTCAATGTAGCATACTTGAAGTTGCTGTGAAGTATTGTATTTCTTTTTATTACTAGGTCTTGATTTGATGTATTAATTTGAAAGATCTAACAATTACTGTGCAAATATGACGACACTTACCGTCTAGCCTGCGTTCATTTATAAACTCCATTGAGGAGGCTGTAAATAAATGAAAAACATCAGAACACAGATGTAAAAACATACAGACATATATATTGTTCATCATGAACTACTGTGAACTAAGCCAGTGTGAACTACACAAAGGGGAGTACATGTCCGCAGTTCCTACCTCTACAGACAGGGGGCAGGCTGCTCCACTGTGAAGGGTGTCCAGGGACACAGCGGAGGACAGGCTCCCCTAGCAACTCATGGCCTCTGACGCAGGAGAAGCGCAGCGTCTCCCCGGCCTGATAGAGAGGCTTCTCTGAGATCTGGGTGCTGTATGACGGGGTGCCAGGGTTCCTGCAAGGCTCATAGTTCACTGCTGAGAAAGGAGAGGACAGGACACACACGCAGACACACACGCAGACACACACACAGTCATCATATAATTTCCTTTTCTAAACAGCTAGTAAAACTGCCAATCTAGCTAGTATGTAATGTTCTGAGAACCATATGTTTCTTAGAGCTTGGTGAGAGAGTGGTTGTCCTATGGTTATACAACCTTCCCACAATGTTCTGGGAATGGTGCAGGATACCAAGCTTGCACATAACGTTCTGAAAACCAGGTGGACATTTCTGTATTTCAGCATAGCTTTAACTCATGGTTCTATTCAAAGTAATGTTCTCAGAACGTTCAGAGAATGTTAAAGGTACAATATCCAGAAATCGCACCGCCAATTCCTGGTTGTTAAAATTCTAATATTTAGCATAATTTCAGTTTTTGTGACAAAACAAGCAATGTATCGTGTAGAGAATCGTCGTACCATCTAAACCGCTGTGAAATATATTTTCAATAACAAAAAATACTGTATTTTCATTTGTTTGAAGCAGATGTACAAAATCGAAAGTAATAGATGCAAAAACAATGTAACTTTTTGGGGGCGACCTGACCAAATGTATATATAAATGTGAGTTATAGATATGTCATTCTCATTGGAAGCATGTCTAAAAGCGGTAGGTCAGATCTATGTGCGCTATTTCTATGCTTTTACATTTGTGTATTTAACCTTTATTTAACTTCCCATTCTTAAGTTTCATTTTTGCATTTACTTTAGGTTTTGTACACCAGCTTCAAACAACTGAAAATACAGTTGGTACAATGATTCTCTACACTCTGAGGGCTTGTTTTGTCGCATAAACTGAAATTAGACGAATTATTCAAATTTGAGCAACCAGTAAATGGCACTGTAATTCCTGCATATTGCACTTTTAATGAAGTACTTGTTTCCTTTGAAATGGGGTCTCTTTGAATAGGCTAAAATGAACAGCTTTGTATTTATTTTGAAATGTTATTTTTATTTAACCTTTATTTAACTAGGCAAGTCAGTTAAGAACAAATTCTTGTATAAGTAAAATAAAACATTGCATGCTAGCTCCATCCTGGTGACGTAGCACTAATTCCATGGATAGAGAACAGAAGATCATAGGTTTGAATCTCACTGACACCATGCCGCAATAAAAAAATACATTTTCTTGCATGATTAATGCTTAAAGGGACTGATAGAAATGTACAGAATGGTTACCTGGAGGAAAACGGGGTAGGGTCATGCTTTTTCAATTTCACTATTTTTTAAATCTAGTCCAGGGGATGATCATGTACTTTGTAATTGATGAAATTTAAATATTTCTCAGGGTTGTAGAATTAGTTGCTTATTAGGCTATATATCGATGTGTGCCCGATGCTGCCCCTCATCTCTGATTCTCCGCTGGGCGCGCAATATCAATTATGCCTATAGGCTATTTAGTGTGGTCTCAATCAAATGATCCATAGCCTATGGGCTACGAAGTGCATGCTCAGAGAAGCACAGAACAAAGCTGTATTTGTAAGATTGCTGCACAGCTTGCGCACAGACTAGCCTATAGCCTATGTTCTGTTCAGTTTGAGAAGGAGAGCGCGAAGGCCGGAGGTCAACTTTGATAGCTTCCTACTTCCATAATTGATTTGAATAAAAACAATGTTTCTTGCCCAAGATGTATTTATGAGAGGTATTGACTTCACAATAAGCCAGATTCAAGTAACTTACATTGTGGTGCTGAAACTTGAAGCAGCAGCCGCAGCACAATGAATTGGAAATGGACAGCTCATGGTGCTGAAAGTATGCAAATTTGAGTAGGCATAATTAATTGAAACAGTCTTCATTTTAATTAGACTTTACTAACAACAAGAGGGCTTTGTGTTGGAGCCTATTTCTTCCTAGTTAAGAAATAAGAGGCAGGCCTACCTGTTTGACAGACGACATTAGGCTCAAACTAAATAGGCTGCTATATCCATAGATTTGTCAGTCAATTCCTCCACCCACCATGCACTCTTTAAATAACAGCCCTTCACTAACACGGAGGTAGGCTAAGTTAAAACAAAGACTTGAATTGAGGGGGTATGAGAGGGTATGCCATATGCCTACCTTTTTATTAAAGATAATGGCAAACTTCGCTTGGGAGTGTTATCTAATTCTGTCACTATCAATTGATTAAGCTATTAACTTTCTGTACAATAGTAGATGTTTAAACCCAGACAAATTTAGGGAAATACTTGTGACCTGCGAACCTTCAACCTTCTAGCCCACAGTCCTGTTTTATTTATTTAACCTTTATTTAACTAGACAAGTCAGTTAAGAACAAATTCTTATTTACAATGACGGCCTACCCCGGCCAAACTCGGACGACGCTGGGCAAATTGTTCGCCGCCCTATTGGACTCCCAATCACGGCCGGTTGTGATACAGCCTGGAATCAAACCAGGGTCTGTAGTGACGCCTCTAGCACTGAGATGCAGTGCCTTAGATCGCTGCGCCACTCGGGAGCCCATCAAAATGTGCACTATCAAAATTCCTGCGTTGACATGTAATGCTTACAGGATGAAGAACAGTTTATAAAACTGCATATCTAAGATAATAAAACCTCCCAGAAAAACTTTTAGGGAACCATAGCAAAACGTTCTCAGAATCTCCCTGCAACCTAAAATGTATGTTCCCAGAACCGGCAAAAAAAAACCGTGAAGTGTGTATGATGGACGTGTGTTATCAGGCTGAAGAACCAGGGGGTACATACAGACACATTTGGGTAGCCTCTCACTCCACTTAGGTCCGGAGGAGCCGTGGTTGTAGCAGGAGAGCAGGCTGTTTCCAGAGAGGGTGTAGCCCTTGTGGCAGATGTACTGGATTGTGGAGCCTACAGTGAAACGCGGGCCGGACATCACCCTGCGACTGTGCTCCACAGTACCTGGGTCGGCACACAACAGCACTGACACACGCACGCACGCACGCACGCAGGCACGCAGACAGACAGACAGACAGACAGACAGACAGACAGACAGACAGACAGACAGACAGACAGACAGACAGACAGACAGACAGACAGACAGACAGACAGAAAAAACAGAGCTTTACTCATGTGCAGTGAATACAATTTCATTTTATTATATTATTAGTATTTGCCACTGCTTATTTGTGGTTATCCGATACGGCCAGAGTGGTGACTTTTTCTAAGTAAACCCTTCAGACATAAACCCACCGAGCTGGAGAATAAAGAGATCATCTCTGTGTCTCAGTCTCTCACAGCAGCAAACCACAAACCCAATCCTGGGCCCTGTAGGATAGGGGTCAGTGTGGTAATAATGTTTACGTGACAGACGTCCAAATGAGGCTCCAAACCCCTATGTCCTGTTAACGGTCAGTGATGCCGTGCCTGTCACTGTGTGGGACGGGATCAGGACCAAGGACACTCTGTCACACTATCCTGTCTCTACTCCGCAGCATCCAGGTTGTCTGGATAGAACAGGAGTAATGTGTGGAGGAGCTGGAACACAGAGCCTATTCAACTCACTGATACGTCGGTTTACAGAGAAAAAGGATTGTGTTTTCAGGAAAGCAGTGAATGTTTTTACCCATCAGCCTCTGCTTTAGCCTGTCCTTAACTGAAACTGCCTCTCACACCTACAATGCACCTTTTGTATGTGCGCATGTGTGTGTATGGTATTAACCTCTCTCACAGCTGGGCAGGTCTCCGCTCCAGGTCAGGTCCCACTGGCACATGAGCAGCTCTGTGCCCACCAGCTGGAAGCCTGGGTAGCACTGGTAGGTGACCACCGTGCCATGGACCAGCTCAGGGTGGGAGGTGCTCTTCCATCCGTTGGTGATCTCTGGGAGCTCCGGACACGTGTCGTTACGAGGTACCTCTGTATCCATGAAGGAGGGAGAGAGAAAAAAGGCACCTACTTTACAGAGCGCACAGAGCTGGAGTGGTGTGGTTTTGCATTCAAATGAATGAACCTCAGGACAAACACAATAGAGGACATCCATTTTGTGGGAATTTCAATCTAGTGTGAAAAGTACCATGCATGGGGAAGTCTATCTGCCAGGCAGCATGGTTGTCACTGCTCTAGCCACAGCAGAAGCCAGAGAGGGCAGGGCACCCTGCAGATGAGGCTAATGTAGACAAACACACGCAGTAATTGCGTTTGGGCCTCTGACGGGCACAATACCAGACAGCTGCACCACTTGGCTGGGCCTTGTTTTCCCTCTCAGTTAGAGGCATGAACAGACTACAAAACCACCTCTCTCTCTCTCTCCCTCTCTCCTCCCCCTCTCTCTCCTCCCTCTCTCCCTCTCTCCTCCCCCTCTCTCTCCTCCCCCTCTCTCTCCTCCCTCTCTCTCTCCTCCCACTCACTCTCCCCACTCACTCTCTCTCTCTCTCTCTCCCTTCCTCTTCTCTCTTTCACTCTCTCTTCTCTCTCCCAGTCATCAGTATTCCGCTGCCTCCTCTTTCTCCCACTCTCTGCATGGAATTCATTGCATCTTATCAGATGTCTGCTTTATTGGTTGGCTCCGCTCCGGTGTCGTGACGACCGTGCTGATGGAAGGGGCCCCTCTGACCATGGAAGAGTGTCTCCTCCTCCTGAACCCTCTAGAACTCTCCTCCTCCTTACTCATCTCCCCTTTTCACTGGCCGTCTATCTCTTCAACGCTCTGTTCACATACTCTCGTAACTCACTCCGGGGCCTTACCAAAGAAGTGCACCACAAAGCCGTTGCCGTAGCCGTAGATGTTGGTTGCCGGGTCAGACTGGAACTGGATGGTGACGTCGGCCATGGAGGTGTAGATTTTGAAGTGTGGCCGTGAGCCTCCGTACTGGCCCAGCACCTTAGCAGTCAGGTCATCTCCATCATAGAATGTGAGCAGGTCGTTCTTCCCTATATTGAGGCTGGAACACCAAGAAGGAAAATGTATTTCACCGTGCACAATGAATTGGCCTTCACGCACACGCTCACATTACTAGCTCATTTGTCCTATAGTTTCTTTGTCATTGTTTTCTGTATCTGTTTTAAAAACTTAAAAGCACCCTCACTAAAATACTTTTCTTGCTTGAGACGTTCTGTTTTACTTTTCCATTTACTTTGGAGCGCCATAGCTCTACTGACAAGAAAGTGAAAAACCATGTGGTAATTTTTTCCTCTCCTTAAGCACCAGGACGGGATGTGAAGTAGGGAGGAAATGACTCTCCGCCAGAATAGGGAAGTGACAAGTTACCTTTTCCTGTCTCTAATTAATCACAAATGGCTCCTGATAAAATTCATTACAAGGCAAGCAATTGTACTATTAACCACTTTGGAGTTTAACAGAAAAAAATACTGAAAAATCTGAGCGATAAAGAGAGTTGGTGCTGTAATGCAGTCGTGTATCAGTAGTGTATTGTATGACATGAATAACAGAGAGTGTAAAAATGTCTCAATCTTGTCAACTTGTTTACACTCTGTGAACTGAGTTCAGTTTCAAGACATTAAAGATATGATGCACACACGTCTTGGTAAAGATCAGGTGTTTCAGACTAATGAAATATCCGCACAGCTTAGCCTACCCACTGGGCTCAGACGTCAAATCAACAACTATTCCACTTTGATTAAATTTCATTGAAATGATGTGGAAACTATGTTGATTCAACCAGTGTGTGCCCAGTGGATATTTTCTGCTGATGCATCTGTATTGCAACTCTAGAAAAAGCTAAATCTGCAGTAATTCATTGACTATTGAAAATGCATCTCACCTCGACAGAGCGGGACAGATTGAGAAATTGTATCAGCTTGCATAAAATTAGTTGTGATCGAGTTAAACAAGCCTTTGCATAGCTGTGCTGCCGTATCTGCAGAGAAAATCAATCATGCTTTCTATTGTGTGGCAGTGATATGATTTAGTGTAATTTAAACACAGGCTCAGATTGACTCAGCCCACAGGCCTACATGCCTGCCACCATGTTCCTTCACAATGCATTATCTCAGACAACTCCTCATCTGTACTCGCATTCGCTCTTCTCCACCACTGAGAGAACTTGACATTTATGTCCAGTACAAGTTTCAAACTAGTTTGAGCAAAATTAATACCCCTCAATACAAATCCCAATTCGACTAAACACAGTTATTTGGGTGTCATGATGGCATTGGACCATTCTCCTTTTATCTCACCCCCGCACCTCTTAGTTCCCAAACCTGAATGAATGTTGTGCTGGAAAATCCTGTTTCTAATTCTCTCCTCTCTGGCTTGTGAGATCTTGGCTGGACAGGGATCCAGATCCACTGCCCTTCACTCCGACTCAACTCCCAGTGCTAGACTAACATACAGTATCCAGACTAGCAGGCTCAGAGTCACACTTATCAGCGATACTAGTGATGGAATAAGCCAATGAGTTCTCCTGCCAACTTCTAGCCCTGGGAGGCAAGCCTAATCAAGATAAGTGCTAGAACTAATATTTGATGCATAAAATATCCTGTCGCTCTTTTCACTAAATTCTCACCAAAGGCAAAGCACACTTTAATGGAAGCCAATATGGAAACTACCAGAATATCACGTTCGTCGTAAAGATGGGACCAAGGCGCAGCGGGAATGTGTATGCTCATCTTCTTTTATTTAATGAGAAGAAAACGAAACAAAACACTTAATCAAAACAACGACCAAAAAAAAACAGTCCTGTGAGACATACAGCTACACATGGAACAACTACCCACAAAAACCCATAGAAAAACACCCCTAATAAATAGGACCTTCAATTAGAGGCAACGAGGAACAGCTGCCTCCAATTGAAGGTCAACCCAATAAACTTAACATAGAAATAGAAAAACTAGAACGAACATAGAAATATACCAACATAGAAGATTAACCAAAAAACCCGAAACACATAAAACAAACACCCCCTGCCACGTCCTGACCAAACTACAATAACAAATAACCCCTTTACTGGTCAGGATGTGACACAGAATCACTGTCTGTCTTTCAAATCCTATTTAACTTGCAAACTATTTCAGTGAATGTGTACGTGAATGTATGCATGCATGTGTATTTACATTAACTAGAACTGCCAAAGGTCACATGCATGCGTGTTTGTGTGCAGGTGTTTAGTCAGAATGTGTATTTCTGATAATCAAAGTTCATCAAGGCAGAGGCACAGCTTATTCTCATTCCCATACACTCCTAAACACTATTTAGGCGTTGGAGCACTCCGTCAACATTTGGAGCATCTGAACTTAGGCTGCTGAACTACACTCCAGGTGTACCCTCCTCCACACCTGCATGTTGTTCACAGCCCCTCCTCTTGCACCTGAGCTCTTAACGAGCACCTAGCTAGTACTCCTAGTTGGTCGGGATTTACCAGTCGTCATTAGTAGGGCCCCTGAATGAGTGTACCAGCCGTCATTAGGGCCCCTGATCCTGTGTGGTTGTGGGAGCGGTGAACAGGATGCTGGGCAGTGATGAATGATTATAGAGGAATAAGATTGTTCTCATTACCGTGGTAAAGTGTTCCTAAACCCTGGTAACGAGCTTTAGGAAGGCACACTGTGCAATGGTGTTTCAGAATGCTGGCGTGACTAGTGGGCCAACAGGGAGGCATCAGCCATGGTATATGCAGGTCCATGGCACGAGAGTCTGTGTGTTCAGATTATCAGTGACTGGGCTCCAAGCACAATCACTCTTTGTGCAACCCTGGTTTCATCACTATGATCAGAGACTGAATGCTTTCCTTGAGGATATACTGAAGGATAACAGTGGTTTGAGTGATGTCGTTAAACTGAGATTTCAGATGTTAGGTTCTCTTATTTCCCCTTGTTCACCTTTCAGTGTGTGCTGGTATTGATGTTCACATCAAAACTGGAGGAAATGGCGAGGAAATCCTGTAGATTATCCTTAGATAGCCTTCTCTCTGTCTCACCCACATGCACACTCAGGCTGAATTCTCATCAACGTTCCAAGGTTGAGCTGAACGCTCTTCACCAGTGTCCATGAAAGTCAAATCTGCACAAATCGCGTCCCCTCTAAATTAATAGGAAATTCATTATTTTGACAGCTTCTTGTACCAAACATGAAGGATGCCATTTATTACAATGCTTCAGAATGTACAACCACAGTTGAGGCTTTCCGAAGAGAGAGAGAAGAGAAAAGAGCAAGAGAGACAACATATGCAAATGAGCCAGTTCTTAATTAAGGAAGCCAAATGATTGTACGCATGGTTAATATATCAGGGTCTGACACAGCAGGGTCTTCTGTTCCCAGCCTTCACCTGACATCACTATCAAGGAAAACACTCGCTCCTCTCCCCTGCTCTGCTCAAGTCAACCTATCTGATTCAGCAGAACACACACACACACCACCTCTGTCTGAACCCCTGTGAAATAATTAGTTTCCTTTCCAGTTGGTAATTAACCTTTGTCTGCTGCTACTTATGTGTCCCATCCAAGAGCAACATATTATTTTATCTTCAGACCTTTTCTCTTTTGATTTGTTTAACCAGTCACAGTGGGGTAGTTTTTTGCACTGGCGGTTTGTGTTTGAAGTCTGGGCTGTGTTTCTACATCAGCAGTAAAGCTTCTCCTAATGATCTGAGTGCAGAGATCTGCTGTAAAACTCGTGTGAGGGTCAAGATTCTTACAAAGGTTAGAGCTATTCTGTGGTGGAATAGTTCCTCCACTTGAACAGCTATGGGAAGGGGATGTGCAGCCAGGACGTTGTTTTAAAGGGTTCCCATAGCTAACATCCTTTTTCTGCATCTGCATAAAATGTCATATCTTATGTTCAGGAGAATCTGTAGTGTAGAACAGTAAGAGATAATTAAGATACGTACACTTGGATGTCTAGCATGATCCTCCTGTCTTCCTCCACGTGAATCCCCCAGATGCAGTCCTGGCCGCTATCGTAGGCCTCTGGCCAGTTAGGAGACAGGACCACTCCAGCAGAGTCAGTCATCTCTCCACTGCAAACAGCTGTAACACACACACACACACACACACAGTAAGCAAAAATAATCTGTGCAACAATATCATATGGCTCATTTCCTGCACAGAACAAAAACACACAGCATACCTCTGCAGGCGGGCTCAGTCTCGTTCCACTGGGGGTTGTTGTGGTCCATGCACTCAATGATGACAGAGCCCTGCTCCAGGGTGTAGCCAGGGTCACAGGTGAACTCTACCACTGTCCCCACTGCCCACGTGCTGTCATTACTGGTGAAGTTCCCGTACTTGACGAACGGCTCGTAGCAGTGGCCCACTGCAAACGCTGTGAAAGAGAGGATATGTGGATCAACCACAGAAAAAAGGCCAGACTGTGTCACTGAGCCCCATGTGTGCTATAGGCAGTGGGCCATTGACTTTGCTGACAGCGAGCCGCCCGTTAGCTCGCTGCCTATCAGAGATGGAGCAGACCCAGAGGTACATTTAATTGGTGGTCTGCTGCTTCAACCCACTGACTGACATGTAATGGTTTCAGGATGAGAGGAGCACTATTAAAGCAGTTATACACGGTGTCAGATTGAACAGGGTAATGATGTTAAAGACAACCCACACACGGTCCATTAGAATAAGCAGCGCTGCTCTCTTACAGCGTAATCCCATTTGCTACAGTAAATTGAAGCCCAATGCAGATTCAATTGATCTGATTGGATAATGACTCCAGGACCTGTGATGTGGCTCTGACTCCAAGCTCTGAATAGCCCTTTGAAAAGCCACGTATGAGTTGCTACATAAGTAGAGAGGATGACTGGGGATGAGCGAAGAGAAAAATTTAACATTTGAGAGTTTGAAGCTAAACTGGTCAGAGCAGAGGACTTCAATTGTTATGTTATGTTTCACTTATTTCCATTCCAATTATTTCTAGGAGGGAAAGAAGAGGAGAGGGCCTGAGGCAATGCCTTTTGTCCACACCAGGGCCTGGAGGAGTCTGCGTGATGCATTTCTTAAACAACAGTTTTTATCTCCACTAATTCTACACTGCTGGACTGTGTGTGAGGGAAGTTTGAGTATCCTTGAGTATCAATCAAATCATTGGAATGTATTTATGAAGCCCTTTTTACATCAGCAGATGTCACAAAGTGCTATACAGAAACCCAGCTTAAAACTCCAAACAGCAAGCAATGCATATGTAGAAGCACGTTGGCTAGGAAAAACTCCCTAGAAAGGCAGGAACCTAAGAAGTAACCTAGATAGGAACCAGGCTCTGAGGGGTGGCCAGTCCTTGTATGGCTGTGCCAGGTGGAGATTATAAGCGTACATGGCCATTAAGGCCAGATTGTTCTTTAAGATGTTCAAACGTTCATAGATGACCAGCAGGGTCAAATAATAATAATTACAGTGGTTGTAGAGGGTGCAACAGGAGTAAATGTCAGTTGGCTTTTCATAGCCAAGTACCCTTTCCAAAGACCTGAAGACTTGTGTTAGATACCCATGCCTAGTCTTGTGGCACACAGGGAACCGGCCTTCTACCCCAGTCAGTAACATTGGTGCCATGACCTGGATGGGTCTCTGTGAGATGGAGAAGGTCAAAGGGGGGGCTAGGGGTAACCGAGACCTAAAGACTTGCGTTAGCTCCCTTGGGGGATGTGTCTACCTTGGTATCTGATGGCGATGCCGGTGGAGGTGCCTGCACCGTCAGTGGTGAGCTCTATGAAGAGGGATCTGGAGGTGCTCACCAGGCCCTCGTTGGGCAGGTACTCCACCTCATATGAGTCATACAGCGGAGGAGAGTCAATGTTGTTCCCATTTTTTATCAGAAGCCTGAAAGAGAGAAATGAAAACACATCAGTAGCTGGTTGGATTTCTAAGACCTCGTAATATGCATGGTGGGCACGTTCCTAATGAGACGAAGAAACAGGAAGGAATGTGATACGGTAGTACAGCATTGGGCTTGACTGTTCTGCATATAAGGCCGATGATATAATTCAGTACAGCTGAGGAGCTAGCCTACTGACCTCATTAAAAGTCCATTTGTTCTTGTCTCCAGACACAGTGGCTACCACTCATAAAAACAACATTATCTCAACTCAAATAAGCATATCCTAGTCAATTCAATTAATTCATTTGAAGCACCCTCTTGTGAAGTGTTATATTGCCTTACAAACATTCACAACAGCTTATAGATGCAGTCACATAGCATTATGATTCCAATAAGGAAAATAAATATAAATGCAACATTTTCGAAGATTTTACTGAGTTACAGTTCATATAAGGAAAAAGGAAACCGCACACTGCTCTTGATAGTATCGCTGATATTTAATAAGCTTATGTATCGGCCTAACGGCCTTCGTCAGAGCTTTTGTGAATTTTCTGAAAACAGCACCTCTATGTAGACCTAGCCCCACGCATGGAAAGGGGTTGGAGGCAAAGGAAAACTAAATAAATGCTACCAAACATAACAATATGCATTTCACAAATACTACAAAAGTGTATAAATAAGACGCATTGAATATGTACATAAAACCACAATGAGGACATATCAAGTTTTCATTAATCATTGGGTACATCATACGAAAAACATCAGAGTAATCTTAAATAGGGACATATTTCAAATTCACAACATAACATATACTTAGGCATTTCATCATTAAGTCCTTTAGGAAATAATGTCTGGAGGGTGAAAATCCAAAAACATTCTCTTTTACTCAGAGTATTGTTAATATCACCTCCCCTGTCTGATATCTTGACTTTCTCTATGCCACAAAATCTAAAGGTTGAAATGTCATGCTTTAGGTCATTAAAATGTACTGCGACTGGATAATCCCTGTCGTTTCTCCTGATTGAACTTTTATGTTCACTAATTCTGTTTGAGAAAGCGGGAGGTCTTACCAACATAGCAGAGCCCACATGGACATTTAATAATGTAAATAACATGGGTGGTGGTACACGTAATGATATCGTTAATTTGAAACCGTTTTCCTGTGTGGGTGGCAGAAATATTCACACTTCATCATATTGTTGCACTGTGCGCATCCTCTGCATTTATAGCTACCATTTGGTAGAGGGAGTAAAAGAGCCTGGCTGATTTTCTTTCGTGGCTGGCAGTTGGCATGAACCAATTTATCGCGTAAATTGCGACCTCTCCTATACACAATAAGTGGTGGCTTTTTAAATTCAGCCGGCAAAGCTGGGTCCGATGATAAAATATGCCAGTGTTTCTTGACCACAGCTCCCACTTTCCGCGAATTCAAAGTATATGTGGTTGTGAACATTACGGAGTGTTCTTTTGCTTTAGCGGGTCTTTTTTGTAACAATTCATTTCGTGCTTTTCCCAATGCCAAATGAAGAGCTTCATCCACACATTGTGGCGAATAGCCTCTTCTTAGAAACCTAATGCGCATCTCCGCTGCTTTTTCTAGATAATCAACTTTGGAGTGGCATATACGGCGCAGTCTGAAAAACTGGCTTCTAGGAAGTCCTCTTTTTAATGGCTCAGGATGGAAGCTGTCCCCCTGTAATAGAGTATTTCTGTCAGTTTTTTTTCTATACAGAGTTGTAACCAGGGTTCCATTTGATTTCTCAATCCACATATCGAGGTAATGAACACGTTGAGTGTCACATTCAATATAAGGAAATCAGTAAATTGAAATATATTCAGTTGTTCAGGCTGTTGATTGTGGCCTGTGGAATGTTGTCCCACTCCTCTTCAATGCCTGTGCGAAGTTGCTGGATATTGGCAGGAACTGGAACACACTGTCGTACACGTCAATCCAGAGCATCCCAAACTTGCTCTTTGGTTGACATGTATGGTGAGTATGCAGGCCATGGAAGAACTGGGACATTTTCAGCTTCCAGGAATTGTGTACAAGATCCTTGTGACATGGGCTGTGCATTATCATGTTGAAACATGAGGTGGCACGACAATGGGCCTCAGGATCTCGTCACGGTATCTCTGTGCATTCAAATTGCCATTGATAGAATGCAATTGTGTTCATTGTCCGTAGTTTATGCCTGCCCATACCATAACCCCACCGCCACCATGGGGCACTGTGTTAACAACGTTGACATCAGCAAACCGCTCCCGCCATACACGTGGTCTGCGGCCGGTTGGACGTACTGCCAAATTCTCAAAAACAACATTGGATACGGCTTATGGTAGAGAAATTATAATAAAATTATCTGGCAACAGCTGTGGTGGACATTCTTGCAGTCAGCATGGCAATTGCATGCACCCTCAAAAGTTGAGACATCTGTGGCATTGTGTTGTGTGACCAAACTGCACATTTTAGAGTGGCCTTTTATTGTGCCCAGCACAAGGCTGACCTGTGTAAGGATCATGATGTTTAATCAGCTTCTTGATATGCCACACCTGTCAGGTGGATGGATTATCTTGGCAAGGAAGAAATCCTCACTTACATGAATGTAAACTAATTTTGGCACAAAATCTGAGCAAATAAGATTTTATGCATAAATAACATTTCTGGGATCTTTTATTTCAGCTCATGAAACATGGGACAAACACTTTACATGTTGCGTATATATTTTTGTTCTGTATAGTTTCACAATGACAGTCCAAAAATAAAGTAAGAAGGAGATTCAAGTGAAATGTTTCCAATTATTTCAGTATTTCAGTATTTCTTCTGTCTCTCTTTCTACCATTCTCTTAAACTATTTTCTCAAAATTGAATTTCCATTCTGACACAGAGACACAGATGTTCCACTGAATCTCTACCTCAGATGATGAGACAATGCCTGGAAGTGTATCAGAGGAATGGACTGGTAGTATGACATGTGTGACAACAGAACCATGAGCCTGCAGTGAGAATCAGGTCCAACTGTCACAGAGACAGCAGTAGGACTCTGATGGGCTGTTGACTGCTTGTTGAATGATTATTGTACTCAAGTGAACATTTAGACCTGGATAGTGTACTGGAGTAGAGCAATAAGGTCAGAACACTGTAGCAGACCTGGGTCCAAATAGTATTTGCTTTCTTTTAAAGTTATGTACTTTATTGAGTTGGCTTGGTGCAATAGAACCGATGGAATAGCCCTCTAAGTGCACCTACTCATTCAAGTGTTTTTTACGTTGTAGAATAATAGTGAAGACATCAAAACTATGAAATAACACATATGGAATCATGTAGTAACCAAAAATATTTGGTTACTACATGATATATATTTTATATTTCAGATTCTTCAAAGTAGCCAACCTTTGCCTTGATGACAGCTTTGCACACTCTTAGCATTCTCTCAACCAACTTCACCTGGAATGCTTTTCCAACAGTTTTGAAGGAGTTCCCACATATGCTGAGCACTTGTTGACTGCTTTTCCTTCACTCTGGGGTTCAACTCATGCCAAACCATCTGAATTGGGTTGAGGTCGGGTAATTGTGGAGGACAGGTCATCTGATGCAGCACTCCATCACTCTCCTTGGTCAAATAGCCCTTACACAGCCTAGAGGTGTGTTGGGTCATTGTCCTGTTGAAAAACAAATGATAGTCCCACTAAGCGCAAACCAGATGGGATGGCGTATCGCTGCAGAATGCTGTGGTAGCTATGCTGGTTAACTGTGCATTGAAATTTAAATAAATCACAGACAGTGTCACCAGCAAAGCACTCCCACACCATCACACCTCCTCCATGCTTCTCGGTAGGAAAAACACATGCAGAGATCATCCATTTACCTACTCTACGTCTCACAAAGACACGGCGGTTGGAACCAAAAACCGTAAATTTGGACTCATCAGACCAAAGGACAGATTTCCACCAGTCTAATGTCCATTGCTCGTGTTTCTTGGCCCAAGAAAGTCACTCCTTCTTTTTGGTGTCCTTTAGTAGTGGTTTCTTTGCAGAAATTTTACCATGATGGCCTAATTCACGCAATCTCCTCGGAACAGTTGATGTTGAGATGTGTCTATTACTTGAATTTTGTGAAGCATTTATTTGGGCTGCAATCTGAGGTGCAGTTAAGTCTAATGAACTTATCCTCTGCAACAGAGGTAACTCTGGGTCTTCCTTTCCTGTGGCGGTCCTCAAGAGAGCCAGTTTCATCATAGCGCTTGACATGACTGACCTTCATGTCTTAAAGTAATGATAGACTGTCGTTTCTCTTTGGTTATTTGAGCTGTTCTTGGCATATTATGGACTTGGTCTTTTACCAAATAGGGCTATCTTGTGTATACTACATCTGCCTCGTCACAACACAACTGATTGTCTCAAACGCATTAAGGAAAGAAATTCCACAAATACAATTTTAACAAGGCACACCTGTTCATTGAAATGCATTCCAGGTGACTACCTCATGAAGCTGGTTGAGAGAATGCCAAGAGTGTGCAAAGCTGTCATCAAGGCAAAGGGTGGCTACTTTGAAGAATCTGAAATATAAAATATATTTTGATTTGTTTAACAATTTTTTGGTTACAACATGATTCCATGTGTGTTATTTCATAGTTTTGATGTTATCACTATTAGTCTACAATGTAGACTAATAGTAAATAAAAACCATTGAATGGGTAGGTGTGTCCATACCTTTGACTGATACATTATATATATATCCAAAGCCAGCCTCACGCACCAGGCCTTTAGTGCGCCTGCCCAGTCCAGTAGGTCCTGTTCCGGCGACAGTGCCCAGTCTAGAGCTTCCGGCGACAGTGCCCCGTCTAGAGTTTCCGGCAACAGTGCCCCGTCTAGAGCTTCCAGTGACAGTTCCCAGACTAGAGCTTCCGGCGACAGTGCCCCGTCCAGTGCTTCCGGCGACGACCTACAGTCCGGAACCGACAGAGACGGCCCACAGTCCGGAACCAACAGAGATGGCCCACAGTCCGGAACCAACAGAGATGGCCCACAGTCCGGAACCAACAGAGACGGCCCACAGTCCGGAACCGACGGAGACGCCCGCCAGTCCGGAACTGACAGAGACGCCCGCCAGTCCGGCGCAGCCAGAGACGCCCGCCAGTCCGGCGCAGCCCGAGTCGCCCGCCAGTCCGGAGCTCCCAGAGACGCACATCAGCCCGAGGTCTCCAGAGACGCACCTCAGCCCGAGGTCTCCAGCGACGCGCTACAGCCCTAAGCCTTCAGCGGGGGTGGACAGATTAGAGTGGGGATTAAGCCCAGAGCCAGAGCCACCTCCGTGGGGGGAGGTTTGGGAAGGGGGGGGGTGTAGCACAGGAACCGTCGGTGACGGTGGCCACCCTCCCTTCCCTCCCTTCAGTTTGGGTTTATTGTTTTGGTAATTTTTTGTTTCAGGTGCATTCGGGGTCTACACCTTTGGGGGGGGGGGGGGGGGGGGGGGTACTGTCACGTCCTGACCAGTAAGGAGTCATTTTGTTATTGTAGTTGGTCAGGATGTGGCAGGGGTATGTTTGTTTTGTGTGTTTCAGGGTTTTTGGTTTATGTTCTATGTTATCTATTTCTATGTGGGTTTTCTAGTTTGTCTATTTCTATGTTAGTTTTGGGAATGACCTCCAATTAGGAGCAGCTGGTTGTCTTTGCGTCTAATTGAAGGCCATATTTAAGTGGGTTTATTTTCTCTTGTGTTTGTGGGTGGTTGTTTCTTTGTATAGCTGTGTAGCCTTACAGGACTGTCGTTCGTTTTCTTGTTTTGTTTAGTGTTCACGTTTAAAATAAAGGTATAAGTATGGACACTTACCATGCTGCGTATTGGTCCGATGATTTCTCCTCATCAGAAGACGAAGCTTATGACAATTAGCCTATCCTTTGTTTGTTTTTAGTCCCATCCGCTGAAGGATGGGACACGCTTAATCAAAGTTCAAAATACTTGGAACAAAATGAATACTATTTGAACCCAGGTCTGACTGAACACTGTAGTGAATTGAACCCCATGACCAACACCCCACCTGTCATCGTCCTCTGCCAGGGCCACCTTCTCAAAGTGGACGTGCACTCGCTGTCCCTCTGGGGCCTCCAGAAGCCAATGGCACGTCAGGTTGTTGCTGTAGTTGCCAGGGAAACCGGGCGACACAATGCGGCCGACCGTGGCATTCCGGACAATGCCACCACAGGCAGCTGGGATGTCCATGAAATAGGAATGGGTGGAGGGAAGGAAGATGAGATAGATGAGAGAAGAAAAATGGGATGAGAGGATTGAAGAAGGGTGGGATGGTAGGAGAGGAGAGGAGAAGGATGGATGGGAGGAGAGGAGAGAAGAGAAGAAGGATGGGATGGGAGGAGAGGAGAGAAGAAGGATGGGATGGGAGGAGAGGAGAGAAGAAGGATGGGAGGAGAGGACAGAAGAGAAGAAGGGTGGGATGGGAGGAGAGGAGAGGAGAAGGATGGGATGGGAGGAGAGGAGAGGAGAGAAGAAGGATGGGATGGGAGGAGAGGAGAGGAGAAGGATGGATGGGAGGAGAGGAGAGAAGAAGGATGGGATGGGAGGAGAGGAGAGGAGAAGGATGGGATGGGAGGAGAGGAGAGAAGAAGGATGGATGGGAGGAGAGGAGAGGAGAAGGATGGATGGGAGGAGAGGAGAGGAGAAGGATGGGATGGGAGGAGAGGAGAGAAGAAGGATGGGATGGGAGGAGAGGAGAGAAGAAGGATGGATGGGAGGAGAGGAGAGAAGAAGGATGGGATGGGAGGAGAGGAGAGGAGAAGGATGGGATGGGAGGAGAGGACAGAAGAGAAGAAGGGTGGGATGGGAGGAGAGGAGAGGAGAAGGATGGATGGGAGGAGAGGAGAGAAGAAGGATGGGAGGAGAGGAGAGGAGAGAAGAAGGATGGGATGGGAGGAGAGGAGAGAAGAAGGATGGGATGGGAGGAGAGGACAGAAGAGAAGAAGGGTGGGATGGGAGGAGAGGACAGAAGAGAAGAAGGATGGGAGGAGAGGAGAGAAGAGAAGAAGGATGGGATGGGAGGAGAGGAGAGAAGAAGGATGGGATGGGAGAAGAGGAGAGAAGAAGGATGGGATGGGAGGAGAGGAGAGGAGAGAAGAAGGATGGGATGGGAGGAGAGGAGAGAAGAAGGATGGGATGGGAGGAGAGGACAGAAGAAGGATGTGATGGGAGGAGAGGAGAGAAGAAGGGTGGGATGGGAGGAGAGGAGAGAAGAAGGGTGGGATGGGAGGAGAGGAGAGAAGAAGGATGGGATGGGAGGAGAGAAGAGAAGAAGGATGGGATGGGAGGAGGAGGGAGAGAGAGACATATTTTAGTCAGGGAAAAACATTTGCTTAAATCTCAGTCAAACAGAATGTGTCACGACAGAGAATACTGTACCTTGGGAAATCATGACTAGAGATAAATCCGGAGAACACAATGAGTTGAGGTGGTGAGTAAGAGCAAGCTTTGAGCTTGTGTAAATAAATAAAAGAGAGAGTGGGTCTGGTATTGGTAACAGTGTACAACAGACGAGGTGAAGGTAAGCTAGGTAGACACAAGGCTTAATTAAAGCAGAGCAGCAGCCTTAACCTGCTCTGTGGCACTCTGCCCTGCCATCAGTAATCATACCCTGGCAGACACCGTGCTGTGGGCTCTGGGACCCCCCCCCCCCACACACACACACACACACTGTATAAATGGTAGGTGAGAGAATCCTTATACTCTCTCCACACATTTTCTAAACTATGCCTTGACGATGCCCAACGCAAGGAGGGAGCCTCCCTGCTCTCCATTCAATGTTAAAACAATGTAGAGACCCATTGTTCCAACCCAGGACTAAAACATTCACTCACGATTCATCACTGGTGCTCATCTGAGCAGCAAAATGAGATCCTGCATCTAAACTGTCTGCTTCTAAACGCTCCTCCACCAGGGATTGAACCCTGTCTGAATCTGTGCTTGTTATGCAAGATGAATACAAGCAGACTCAAGAGGTGAACTTCTTGGAAGAGAAAATATGACGCAGTCCTCGGTTCGGCTGAGAACAACAACAAAAACGTGTCTTGTTTGACTTAGTGCTTTACTTCCTAGGAGAGGCCTGACTGAATAGGGCTGGCTGTTTAACATTCACCACCCCAGTGCAACAGACACTGCAGCTCACAATGATTAAACCCCAATTAACTTTTGAGCAACACCAAGCTGAGTGTGTGTGAGATCATTCTAGTGGAGTCTAATTGCTCCAGCGAGGACAGCGTATTTCTGTGGTTACACGCCTCACTTGTTGCAGAGGGAAGAACTGTGTTGATGCCCTGGTAGGAATAGTTACAGGACAAATCACATGTGAATTTGTTTTTGAAAGGCTATTTGATAAGGATTGAGAAGGGAAAAATGTTTGTGCCTATTAATATGTTCAATAACTGTGGAGAAAGTATATGTGCATAGCAAGGTCTACTGGTCCCATTGTGGTATTTGGGGTGGGAGGTATGTAGCAAGCTGCCCCCAGCCCTCACCGCGGCACTGCGGCTCCGTGCCGCTCCAGTAGGGGGTGCTGGCGTTGAGGCAGGTCAGTGTGTTGGTTCCCTGCAGCTGATACCCAGTCAGACAGTAGAAGTAGGCCTCTCCCCCAGAGTGGAGGCTGCTCACAGACACATCCCCACAGGCCGGCCGCTGGGGAAAGGTACAGCTCAACACAAAGGCTGTGGGACAAGAGAGAGGGAGGGGGGAGAGGGTGGAGAAGAGACAGAGAGAGAGTGAGGGAGGGGAGGAGAAGAGAGAGAGAGACAGGGAGGGGGAGAGGGAGGATGAGAGCGAGAATGAGAGTTGGACACAAACTGCGAGTAAACAGCATCCACGCTGACTCAAAATAAAAGTGTAACTACAGAAAACACTTTCTTGTTCATCATAAAGCCTTTTAGAGGGAGGGGAACCAAACCTAAAGTGTATATATAGAGAGAGGTGTTAGAATGAACACTGACAGGTCATAGACCCTATCCTACCAGAGTACAGTACATGTCTATAGGACCTGTGTTATTCCAGAGCATAACCTTAGTGTCTCAGGATGATGGATTGGTCTGATCATATACCTAATGGAGGCCATAAAACAGGCCATCTGCCCTCCTCTCTGCCTCTCCATACAGGTACATTCATGACACACTACACACACATAGAGTATGGCTTCCTAATGCGTATCATGCTCAACAGAATGCATTGCTTGGCTGAATACCCACTGAGGGACCTAGATCAATCACGCTACTGTTTTTCTGTTTTTTTTCAATCTGTGAACATGTAATAGGGTTCTGTCCTGTCTGTATACCAAGAATAACCCACAAGTGGATCTTTAACAAAAACTGTTAGTGTTTTTCCTCTCATCCCCAGCTATTTACAGAGATATGTGTGGACTTCGTTCCAGGCTGTGTGTCTGACTGTAATTGTTGCAGCTTCATTGTTAGCCTGTTGGAAGGCAGTGCAGCACTCCACCATTGATTCTGTCTCAAGGAGACGTTGCCTCACCTCAGTAGAGAAAATATTACAGCAGTGGAGGCTGGTCGGAGGAGCTAGAAGAGGACAGGCTCATGCCACCAGCTTTCACTGATGTACAGGGCTTAAATAGGGTGATAAATCATATCCATTGACCTGGCTCAGCCCTGTCAACCACACACACACACACCCAGGAAGATGTTTGCTTCGCTCTGGGATTCCTCAAGCACACATAGAGATAAGAGAACCAGCAGGCGTCTGACTGTGTTTCCTATTAGAGCAGTATTCAGACTAGTATTTATCTAGTCACCAGTGATGACTTCCGAAACCATCTTCTATCATCATTCACCCAGCTAGGTGTTATGAGCGTCAGTGTCAGCAGTAAATATCCAGGCTTACCGGTCTCTCATCTACTCCGTGAACTTCAGTTTTAAATACAAGATAAAAGTGTCATTACAGCAGCGTTATTATGGTCTTTTCTCAAAGACAAATAGCCTTGCAACTGCAAAATTGTTATTTTGATGTCTCTTTTTCCTGTCTCAAAATACAATATTATATAATTTTCTTATTTTAGCCAAAGTGGCTTTTAACTTAACCAACTCTTATGTTGTTGTCCAACCCCAAATATTTCCTCCTAGAAATTAAAACCCGGTGGTGTTGTGGTGAGCTGGGAACAGGATTTCTCTAAGGAAATTTCTCTCTGTCTGACATGTTTCTGTGTCCAAGGGGGAGGTGTGTCACCCGACAACCAGGAGTGTTTTCACTAAGCGGAGAGATGTTGATATAGCTAGTGGTTTTAGCAGGTGACACTAATAAGCCAATAACAAGGTACATTTTTGTAATTTAGCAGACGCTCTTATCTAGAGCGAGTTACAGGAGCAATTAGGGTTAACTACCTTGCTCAAGGGCACACTGACAGATGTTTTTCAGCTAGTCGGCTCTGGGATTAGAACCAACAACCTTTCGGTTTCTGGCCCAACACTCTTAACCGCTAGGCTACCTGCCATAGAGGAGATGACTCCTGTAACGGGGTACCCATAGAGGAGATGATGCCTGTAACAGGGTGCCATAGAGGAGATGATGCCTGTAACAGGGTACCCATAGAGGAGATGATGCCTGTAACAGGGTACCCATAGAGGAGATGATGCCTGTAACAGGGTACCATAGAGGAGATGATGCCTGTAACAGGGTACCCATAGAGGAGATGATGCCTGTAACAGGGTACCCATAGAGGAGATGATGCCTGTAACAGGGTACTCATAGAGGAGATGATGCCTGTAACAGGGTACCCATAGAGGAGATGATGCCTGTAACAGGGTACCATAGAGGAGATGATGCCTGTAACAGGGTACCCATAGAGGAGATGATGCCTGTAACAGGGTACCATAGAGGAGATGATGCCTGTAACAGGGTACCCATAGAGGAGATGATGCCTGTAACAGGGTACCCATAGAGGAGATGATGCCTGTAACAGGGTACCCATAGAGGAGATGATGCCTGTAACAGGGTACCATAGAGGAGATGATGCCTGTAACAGGGTACCCATAGAGGAGATGATGCCTGTAACAGGGTACCCATAGAGGAGATGATGCCTGTAACAGGGTACCATAGAGGAGATGATGCCTGTAACAGGGTACCCATAGAGGAGATGATGCCTGTCACAGGGTACCCATAGAGGAGATGATGCCTGTAACAGGGTACCATAGAGGAGATGACTCCTGTAACGGGGTACCCATAGAGGAGATGATGCCTGTAACAGGGTACCATAGAGGAGATGACTCCTGTAACAGGGTACCCATAGAGGAGATGATGCCTGTAACAGGGTACCCATAGAGGAGATGATGCCTGTAACAGGGTACCATAGAGGAGATGATGCCTATAACAGGGTACCATAGAGGAGATGATGCCTGTAACAGGGTACCATAGAGGAGATGACTCCTGTAACAGGGTACCCATAGAGGAGATGATGCCTGTAACAGGGTACCATAGAGGAGATGATGCCTGTAACAGGGTACCCATAGAGGAGATGATGCCTGTAACAGGGTACCCATAGAGGAGATGATGCCTGTAACAGGGTACCATAGAGGAGATGATGCCTGTAACAGGGTACCATAGAGGAGATGATGCCTGTAACAGGGTACCCATAGAGGAGATGATGCCTGTAACAGGGTACTCATAGAGGAGATGATGCCTGTAACAGGGTACCATAGAGGAGATGATGCCTGTAACAGGGTACCATAGAGGAGATGATGCCTGTAACAGGGTACCATAGAGGAGATGATGCCTGTAACAGGGTACCATAGAGGAGATGATGCCTGTAACAGGGTACCATAGAGGAGATGACTCCTGTAACAGGGTACCCATAGAGGAGATGATGCCTGTAACAGGGTACCCATAGAGGAGATGATACCTGTAACAGGGTACCATAGAGGAGATGATGCCTATAACAGGGTACCATAGAGGAGATGATGCCTGTAACAGGGTACCATAGAGGAGATGACTCCTGTAACAGGGTACCCATAGAGGAGATGATGCCTGTAACAGGGTACCATAGAGGAGATGATGCCTGTAACAGGGTACCCATAGAGGAGATGATGCCTGTAACAGGGTACCATAGAGGAGATGATGCCTGTAACAGGGTACCCATAGAGGAGATGATGCCTGTAACAGGGTACCCATAGAGGAGATGATGCCTGTAACAGGGTACCATAGAGGAGATGATGCCTGTAACAGGGTACCATAGAGGAGATGATGCCTGTAACAGGGTACCCATAGAGGAGATGATGCCTGTAACAGGGTACTCATAGAGGAGATGATGCCTGTAACAGGGTACCATAGAGGAGATGATGCCTGTAACAGGGTACCATAGAGGAGATGATGCCTGTAACAGGGTACCCATAGAGGAGATGATGCCTGTAACAGGGTACCATAGAGGAGATGATGCCTGTAACAGGGTACCCATAGAGGAGATGACTCCTGTAACGGGGTACCCATAGAGGAGATGATGCCTGTAACAGGGTACCATAGAGGAGATGACTCCTGTAACAGGGTACCCATAGAGGAGATGATGCCTGTAACAGGGTACCCATAGAGGAGATGATGCCTGTAACAGGGTACCATAGAGGAGATGATGCCTGTAACAGGGTACCCATAGAGGAGATGATGCCTGTAACAGGGTACCCATAGAGGAGATGATGCCTGTAACAGGGTACTCATAGAGGAGATGATGCCTGTAACAGGGTACCCATAGAGGAGATGATGCCTGTAACAGGGTACCATAGAGGAGATGATGCCTGTAACAGGGTACCCATAGAGGAGATGATGCCTGTAACAGGGTACCATAGAGGAGATGATGCCTGTAACAGGGTACCCATAGAGGAGATGATGCCTGTAACAGGGTACCCATAGAGGAGATGATGCCTGTAACAGGGTACCCATAGAGGAGATGATGCCTGTAACAGGGTACCATAGAGGAGATGATGCCTGTAACAGGGTACCCATAGAGGAGATGATGCCTGTAACAGGGTACCCATAGAGGAGATGATGCCTGTAACAGGGTACCATAGAGGAGATGATGCCTGTAACAGGGTACCCATAGAGGAGATGATGCCTGTCACAGGGTACCCATAGAGGAGATGATGCCTGTAACAGGGTACCATAGAGGAGATGACTCCTGTAACGGGGTACCCATAGAGGAGATGATGCCTGTAACAGGGTACCATAGAGGAGATGACTCCTGTAACAGGGTACCCATAGAGGAGATGATGCCTGTAACAGGGTACCCATAGAGGAGATGATGCCTGTAACAGGGTACCATAGAGGAGATGATGCCTATAACAGGGTACCATAGAGGAGATGATGCCTGTAACAGGGTACCATAGAGGAGATGACTCCTGTAACAGGGTACCCATAGAGGAGATGATGCCTGTAACAGGGTACCATAGAGGAGATGATGCCTGTAACAGGGTACCCATAGAGGAGATGATGCCTGTAACAGGGTACCCATAGAGGAGATGATGCCTGTAACAGGGTACCATAGAGGAGATGATGCCTGTAACAGGGTACCATAGAGGAGATGATGCCTGTAACAGGGTACCCATAGAGGAGATGATGCCTGTAACAGGGTACTCATAGAGGAGATGATGCCTGTAACAGGGTACCATAGAGGAGATGATGCCTGTAACAGGGTACCATAGAGGAGATGATGCCTGTAACAGGGTACCATAGAGGAGATGATGCCTGTAACAGGGTACCATAGAGGAGATGATGCCTGTAACAGGGTACCATAGAGGAGATGACTCCTGTAACAGGGTACCCATAGAGGAGATGATGCCTGTAACAGGGTACCCATAGAGGAGATGATACCTGTAACAGGGTACCATAGAGGAGATGATGCCTATAACAGGGTACCATAGAGGAGATGATGCCTGTAACAGGGTACCATAGAGGAGATGACTCCTGTAACAGGGTACCCATAGAGGAGATGATGCCTGTAACAGGGTACCATAGAGGAGATGATGCCTGTAACAGGGTACCCATAGAGGAGATGATGCCTGTAACAGGGTACCATAGAGGAGATGATGCCTGTAACAGGGTACCCATAGAGGAGATGATGCCTGTAACAGGGTACCCATAGAGGAGATGATGCCTGTAACAGGGTACCATAGAGGAGATGATGCCTGTAACAGGGTACCATAGAGGAGATGATGCCTGTAACAGGGTACCCATAGAGGAGATGATGCCTGTAACAGGGTACTCATAGAGGAGATGATGCCTGTAACAGGGTACCATAGAGGAGATGATGCCTGTAACAGGGTACCATAGAGGAGATGATGCCTGTAACAGGGTACCCATAGAGGAGATGATGCCTGTAACAGGGTACCATAGAGGAGATGATGCCTGTAACAGGGTACCCATAGAGGAGATGACTCCTGTAACGGGGTACCCATAGAGGAGATGATGCCTGTAACAGGGTACCATAGAGGAGATGACTCCTGTAACAGGGTACCCATAGAGGAGATGATGCCTGTAACAGGGTACCCATAGAGGAGATGATGCCTGTAACAGGGTACCATAGAGGAGATGATGCCTATAACAGGGTACCATAGAGGAGATGATGCCTGTAACAGGGTACCATAGAGGAGATGACTCCTGTAACAGGGTACCCATAGAGGAGATGATGCCTGTAACAGGGTACCATAGAGGAGATGATGCCTGTAACAGGGTACCATAGAGGAGATGATGCCTGTAACAGGGTACCATAGAGGAGATGATGCCTGTAACAGGGTACCCATAGAGGAGATGATGCCTGTAACAGGGTACCATAGAGGAGATGATGCCTGTAACAGGGTACCCATAGAGGAGATGATGCCTGTAACAGGGTACCCATAGAGGAGATGATGCCTGTAACAGGGTACCATAGAGGAGATGATGCCTGTAACAGGGTACCATAGAGGAGATGATGCCTGTAACAGGGTACCCATAGAGGAGATGATGCCTGTAACAGGGTACCATAGAGGAGATGATGCCTGTAACAGGGTACCATAGAGGAGATGATGCCTGTAACAGGGTACCATAGAGGAGATAATGCCTGTAACAGGGTACCCATAGAGGAGATGATGCCTGTAACAGGGTACCATAGAGGAGATGATGCCTGTAACAGGGTACCCATAGAGGAGATGATGCCTGTAACAGGGTACCATAGAGGAGATAATGCCTGTAACAGGGTACCCATAGAGGAGATGATGCCTGTAACAGGGTACCCATAGAGGAGATGATGCCTGTAACAGGGTACCCATAGAGGAGATGAATCCTGTAACAGGGTACCATAGAGGAGATGATGCCTGTAACAGGGTACCATAGAGGAGATGATGACACATACTGTACAGTTCAGAACATTTGGTTTAAGTCACACTGCGTTTCACAGGAACTCCTCTGAGAGTAAAACTTGGGTCCAGGTCTATCGTCTTGGGCCTTACTGGCTGGGTCTTCCCCCACTTAAAAAGCAATGTCGATAAAAGGCCAGAAAGATTGGGCCATGCAGAGATAGAGAAGAGGCCTGCTGCTGACTGCTGTCTAATCTTTCTAGTGCATGCGATATGAAAGCTAAAAGCGCCCCTCGGAGTCAATGAGCCAATGAGCATGGCCCAGTCCCCTCTGCTATCCATTTTATTTATGGTTTATTGCAAGCTGCGGCGGGCGTATCAGCGCAGCGGGTTCTGGCTCAGGGGCGAAGGCATGGGGGTGTTGTTATAGCATTATCACCCCGCCGTTTCTGTTTCAATTAGACTAATAAAGAGGGTGCACTGGAGGCTGGCCTAATGTGAGCTGATCCTCCAGGTACTAAATCACACTGGCAGCCAGCCTCCTCCTCTCCACTGTCTCCAAAGCCTTCTCCTCCTACTGTGTTATAGAGGCCATAAAATGAGATGGGTTCAGACTGGTAACGATGCCGTTGGAACAACTGGCTTGGGAGATTAGCTGGCGGGTAAGTAGCACTAGCAGATTCAATGGCCATTTTTATATTCTGAGAGGCCCTCAACTCCCCCGGAGAGATATGATAGGGTGCACACCGGGCTGTAGAGCTCAGTCCACATTTAGGACACCACACAGGGACAGAGGAACCAAATATAGTCAAAAAAACGTCACCATGTTTTTCCAGAATTGTGACTTTACAGTGTTGTCTGTAAAACTTTGTCACTACGAGAGCTTTGGACTATAAGGTTCTATCTGCAAAAATATGATTCTGACATAATTGGATTTAAAGTTCTGAACCCTCATTGGTTTGAATGGTGTCAGCAATTTTTATCTTGTATTCTTTTGAACTTAACAACATGAATTGGGGTATTTAGAGTACTATATACTACACCTTGAACAGAACAAGGATATGTCATTAACTCAATTTTGACAAAAAATGCAGATAGAACCTCATAGTCCCAGGCTCTCGGCTTGTACAAGCCAGAACAGCTCATAGGGCAGGCACCTAGCTCCTGTTTCTGTAGCGTGAGGCAGCATGATGTACAAGTACCCCCGCTGGACAGGATGCTAGTCTATCACAGGGCCTTACCCCCAATCAACACTATCTCCTTAATGCTGAGTGCCAAAGTCAAGATGCATCAGGTCCCATTCTTTTACAGTCTTTGGTATGACTCAGCCAGGTTTTGAACTCACAACCTTCCAATCCCAGGGAATACACTCTAACTACAAGGCCAGTGAATTAGTAAACTAGTGACTTGGTAAAGATATTACCAACCTTCTCACAACCTAGTTGTAATGACGTGTTAGCAGAATTCTCAGGCTAGTTTTTCCTCCTCAGGTACCTGCTCTGCCAGAACTTAAACATGTTCACAATCCGTGTTCACCCAACCAAACCAAACGCTGAAGATGCTGCTAAGCACCCAGTCTTATTACTGATTCCAAACACACTCTCATTTCGTAGCACAGAAGAAATGCAGAATGGGTGGTAGTTTGCCATCACAGAGGTTACCGCAGTCCCCTAGCCATTTCGCTCTGCCTGCAATCAGAGAGAGGTCTGGGGCCTCATTTTTAAAACGGACTTACGATCAATTTTGATCTTAAGTCTGACTTACGCAGAAAACCACATATAAGTAGTTATTTATTAAACCTTACTTTGACGTGGAAATAATCTTATCTCTGCGCAAAGTCTAGACTTGACGTAAGTGATTTTCCTGCTGGTTATGTAGGGGTATTGCAGTTTGGGACGCATATGTATCCAAGCCTGTGGTGAACTTTGCATTAGCTTTATGAACAATTTGTTAGGAATGAGAAATTATAGGTGTGAGGAATTAATTACCAGACGCAAGGTGTTTTGAATTAAAAACAGGATGTGATGTCCTTTTTAGTGTGTCAAATTAGAAAAAAGTAACCATGGCTGTTGTTGCCTTATTGGAAGACATTGAAACCGTGCTTGTAGAAGAGAGAGACTTTTCAGAGACTTTCTTCAAATGACTTTTTTGCACATGATGATCCATTGTTTATAAATCACTATCGTCTCCCAATACATGTCCTGTTAGATTTGTGCTCGGATTTAGCCCCTAATCTGGAAAGGAAGACACGCTGTAATCATGCCATACCTGTATATGTCCAAGTACTGTCCACTCTGGGATTCCTCGCTACTGGGACATCCCAGAGGGAATGAGTGACAGGTCGGGTATATCACAGCCATCATTCAGCTGCATCCTGCCACAAGTTTGCTTTTCTCTTTTGGTCCATGGTTATTCCTGACTAAACCCTCATTTGTGCTAGCATTCTATAAGGGGAAATCGTTGATTGTAAGGCACGTTCAGGTGCCGTCAATTTTAAGTTAATTTGAGATTTATAGATCACAGCTGTATAAGTTACAAATGGGCCTCTTAGAACCTGCGTAAGCAAGGTTTTTTATGCTCAGTATCTTTTATGAATCCAACGTAAGCACACTGTCGGGAATGATCTTACGACTAAGTTCAAGTATAAATATAAGAACATTTTATAACGCTGAAGCGCTAACTCGCTAACAGAGACTAATGGTCTATTAAAACTCCTGTATTTTACATGACCTAATGGAAGATGCATCCTCCTCCACACCATCCACGGGCATTAATTATGAAACACAGAGGGGATTCACTTGCAGCCAGGCTCATCAGGCCTCATTGAGAAAAACCGTGTGTGACAGGGTCACTGTGGAGAGAAGACAGGGGCATATGGGAAATCTGTTCAGTGTTTAGATTGGATTAAACACTGCCTCACATTAACCCCACGGAGCAGCGAGAGCAAAGGAAGGATAAAATGACCTTTCAGACCTGTGACTGTGTGTCCGAAGGCCCCTACGGGATATGCAAGATGTGGTGGTGTGGAAGGGGCGTCCTTCTGCCCATCATGGAAAGGAGAAAACACCTGCGAGAATGACATTTAATTTACCTGGCAAATGGCATGCATTTCTATGCCATATTCCCATTTTGGGAAATAGTGTACCATATTTATGAACACTTAAAATCATGTTAAAGAGCGGACAGAAGTTTTAGACACCAACAGAAACCATTTTTTTCTGATTTCATAGCTTCATACTCTTACGTCTAACAGGCTGACTACACCGCTCGTGTTGCAAAATAAATTTAGACATACATGTTATTCAACTATTGCCCCACACTGCACGCGTGCGCCAATGAGCATCTGCGTTGCCAAGGGCTAAAATAGAAGTCAGTTCTATTTCTGACGCAGATCGCGCTGCAAGTCCTGCCTCTCCCATCTCCTCATTGGTTTATAGAAGCAGGTACCCATGTGCCATCTCCTCATGGGTTATACCTACTTGGGTGACTGAAAGACAAACGAGGTCAGTGCCGGTAATGCATCTAATTTCTGAAAGTTGCCAATCGCAATATAAAGTCAAGAGAAGAAAAAGCCTGGAAGGAGGAGAGATGACTAGAAACGATTCGGTTGACCGTTTTATGTGTGCATTAATTGGTGGGGTAGAGGACCTTGTGCATTTCAGGCAAAATAACAACTCAATGTTTAATTCCCAGGACAAATTAGCTAGCAACAGTAAGCTAGCTAAATAAGACAAATTAACTAGCAAATGCAAGCTAGCTAGCTAAATTGCCATTAATGTTTAATGCTTTTTGACCTGTCCCCAAATTAATATAATTGGTTCAGAGTTTGTTTTGATATTTTAACCTGCGTGTCGTGATCGCGTTTGATGTGGGGGGACAAAATAAATGTATGCACGATGGCGCGCGATGACGTGCGCAGCTGGTTTGGGTTCCGTGTTACGTTGTAGCCTGGTTTGTCATTCAGACATGAAAACAAAGAAACAGAGACTTCATAGACACACAAGTCTACCTCGTTCCCATGGAAAAACTACAGTAGCAACCCACACACCTCCTGTTCCCACTCAAACCTCAGGTGCCTAAAGCACAAAGGCAACAGAAAGCTCTTGCTTCATTAAATTTACAGCATGCTGTGATGCTCTCTCGGTAACGGGCGAATGGTGTAATAATATGAATCCATGAAATGTCTCACTACAGCAGAGCACCATGGAGTTGCTATAGGAGCTAACTGCCAGCAAATATAATAACTTCATTAAAAGTGAATTGACTATTGGTTGCCATTGCAGTTAAAAACCCATGGTTCTCAGTTTTTATATGGCTTTGCTAATGATAATGAGATTGTGATGTGGGGTCTATAAAGAAAAGGCCTGAAGAGAGAGAGGGAAAGGCCCAAGTACAGCAAAACTTCAGGAGGTTCACTTGGAATGACTGAAATACAGACTGACTGGACACATGGATGGTGTGGTTCTGTGAAATGTTGGGTTTTGATTGAACCCACGCTCACTGGGCATCTACCAAAGTCTTACACAGAAAAAGTAACCAAATTAGCCCTACATTTGTCTTATTTTAAGATTAGCTGGATGATTAGCCGCAGGTTTGGGTTATTCTGAGGTGGCCTGGATGGTTCACTATCACTAATAGACTTAAAACATCCCATCATCACAGACTAATCTGTGGGGACAGAATCATTAGGATGCAAACACATGAAAGGCAGCAGAGGAGAATCGGTCATGCTACCTCTCTGAGTGGGGTGGTGATTATGCTAGGCATAATAATGCGTGGCTGACATGTTAATGTCTTCACTTCTGCTCTGCTGTGGAAATCTGTAGACCAGAATCAGGATGCACATGGCCTGTTAATCAACCCTGATAGGGAACTGCAATTACACACATTCCCATTAACTTTTCTCTGTGACTCTTTTGCTTATTTTTGTTATATTTTATAGATACCTTACACATTAGAGCTATAGAGTCAGCAGTTTGATGGTACTTTTTTTACCTTACAAAACAAAACAAAATTACTTTAATAATCCTAACGGTAGTTCATTCATAATTACACTGCTGTTTATTCACAGACAAGCCCAGTTTATTGCTGTTAAGCAGGGTTTGGTTCTTATCAGTCCTTGCCTTGTTTATGCTTGACCGGCTCTTTAGAATACTTAATTCTGTTTGCTGCCATTGCATTCCATGCTATTTCCCTTCTTATCAAATACTAATGTGTTGGTAACTGAATTTAGTAAGAATCTATTCTGTTCTGCAATTAAGTTAAAATGAAATCCTCTAGCTGTAATTACTTCTCAACAATAGTTGAATAATAAGGAGATGGATCACTGTTAAGTGGGCGAGGACAAAGTGAATTTTAAGAAGATCATTATATCAGTGGAAGTTTGAAATCAATTTGCCACCACTTTAATGGTTTTCATTAAAAAAGGATTAAGTGAAACATGGGGTTCTTTCTACAAGAGAATGATTATCAACCAGACTGGTAGGTTACCAGACAGTGGAAAAGTAGAGAGAAAGAGAGGGAGAGAGAGAGGAGGAGGCTGACTAGACAAAAGTACAAAGATCAGAAGAGGAGGAGGATGAGGAGTAGTGTTGAGGGTCAGTGGGTCTTAATCTTGCGTCGTTCAGTGGCAGCATTTCTGACGTGTTTGTCTGACAGGGTGTCGGGGGACGCTTGTCTAACGTACTGCATGCCTGGTGGCTGTGATGTGAAGTGTGTCTGAAGACGGCCACAAGGGACGAAGGAGTTTGACAGAGATACACTCCAATTCAATCCCACTGCTCTCTCTGTCACCACTCACACATCAGCCACACTACTGTGTCTGCTACTGACTCATGTCAATCTAAAATGCTCTCCTGTTCATACAATACTTTACAGTTCTAATCATATACACTACAATCAATTCCCTACTCCACCACAAGTAATCATCAACACAATCATTATGGTTCTGCATCGACACTGCTATTCAGGGTTCAGTAGCAATGGAGTCTGGACCTGAAGGCCTTGTACTTATTGAAAAGGGTCAATTTTTAACCTTTAATCTTCTAGAGAGGTTCTCAACTGGTTTTGTCTCAGGACCCACATTTTCTATGGAAGATTGCTGTGAGCATCTTGTCAATTGTTGGAAACTTCCCGGTTTGTTCTGAATTACAGTGATTTCTTTTACATTGATCTGTTAGTAGAGATAGTGGGTTCAAACTAATTACAATATTTATGAAAACTGTGTCGTCTAATCTTACATGCCCTTAGAGGGCGTGCCAAAACTATAACCGCGGTATCGCTGAAATTGGGCAGAAATTTCTAAGCTGAGTTAAGTCACTATTGACCAATTTGGCAAGCACTCCGCCCTTCTCCATATTTCATCTGTGGAATCATTTAGATGTATTTGTTGAAAGGAGAGGCAGCAGAGACCTAATGCCAGGCAGGCAGACTAACAGCAGCATTTGGCAAGAGACTAAGAAACATGGGAGAATGTGATGTAGGGGAGAGTGAAGGGTGAAACAAATATTGTTTTCACATTAAATCGCACAAGCTATACTGGTAATACTGATCTGATCTGTCTGGGCTACAGTCACATTCATTTTCAATCAAAAAATGAGATCTGTGTTATTTAATGCTAAATCCATACACTGTACAGAGCATTCAGAAAGGATTTAGACCCCTTCCCCTTTTCCACATTTTCTTACGTTGCAGCCTAATTCTAAAATTGATGAAATATTTTTTTTCCTCATCAACTTACACACAATACCCCATAATGACCAAGTGAAAACAGGTTTAGACATTTTAGAAAATGTATTACAAATAAAAACAGAAATACCTTATTTACATAAGTATTTAGACCCTTTGCTATGAGACTCGAAATTGAGCTCCGGTGCATCCTGTTTCCATTGATCATCCTTGTGATGTTTCTACAACTTGATTGAAGTCCACCTGTGGCAACTGATTAGACATGATTTGGAAAGCACACACCTGTTTATATAAGGTCCCACAGTTGAGAGTGCAAGTCAGAGCAAAAAAACAAACCATGAGGTTGAAGGAATTGTCCATAGAGCTCCGAGACAGGATTGTATTGAGGCAAAGATCTGGGGAAGGGTACCAAAAAAGCATTGAAGAACACAGTGGCCTCCATCATTCTTAAATGGAAGAAGTTTGGAACCACCAAGATTCTTCCTAGAGCTGGCCGCCCGGCCAAACTGAGCTATCGGGGGAGAAGGGCCTTGGTTGGAGGGGTGATCAAGAAACTGATCGGTCACTCGGACAGACCTCCAGAGCTTGTCTGTGGAGATGGGAGAGCCTTTCAAAAGGACAACCATCTCTGCAGCACTCCACCAGAGTGGCCAGACGGAAGCCACTCCGCAGTAAAAGACACACGACAGCCCGCTTGGAGCTTGCCAAAAGGCACCTAAAGGACTCTCTGGTCTGATGAAACCAGGATTGAACTCTTTTGCCTGAATGTCAAGCGTCACGTCTGGAGGAAACCTGGCACCATCCCTAGGGTGAAGCATGGTGGTGGCAGCATCATGCTGTGGGGATGTTTTTCAGCGGTAGGGACTGGGAGACTAGTCAGGATCGAGGGAAAGATGAACGGAGCAAAGTACAGAGAGATCTTTAATGAAAACCTGCTCCAGAGCGCTCAGGACCTCAGACTGGGGCGAAGGTTCACCTTCCAACAAGACAACAACCCTAAGCACACAGCCAAGACAACGCAGGAGTGGCTTCAGGACAAGTCTCTGAATGTCCTTGAGTGGCCTAGCCAGAGCCCGGACTTGAACCCAATCGAACATCTCTGGAGAGACCTGAAAATAGCTGTGCAGCGACGCTCCACTTCCAACCTGACAGAGCTTGAGAGCATCTGCAAAGAAGAATGGGAGAAACTCCCCTAATACACGTGTGCCAAGCTTGTAGCGTCATACCCAAGATGACTTGAGGCTGTAATGACTGCCAAAGGTGCTTCAACAAAGTACTGAGTAAAAGTGATATTTCAGTTTTTATTTTTAATACATTTTCAAACAATTCTAAAAACCTTTTTTTTCTTTGTCATTATGGGATATTGTGTGTAGATTGATGAGGGGAAAAAAGTCACGGGGTCTGAATATTTCCCGAATGCACTGCATATGTAGTATGTGTGTGGATGGTTCTTGGGTTGGCCCTGATCTGACCCAGTCTCTGCACCATCAGAGGCACTGTCTCAGTGGGGAAGCGATGGAGGGGCTGATAAACAAGTGTGTGAGAGACAGAGAGTGATATGCAGCTGGAGTGGTACACAAGGGGGCAGCATGTGGAGCCCTGAGATGAGGGGACGACACAGACAGATGTGGCTGTCAGCAGTGAGACGTCACCAAGGGTGAGGAGAGCCTGGGGAAGGACATGTTTCTGTCGACTGCCCTCTACTCTAACTTGTGTATACACGCACGGCACTGGTGTCTAACTTCTACTAACTACCTGGCAATACACTTGATGATAATAATGATGATGCCCCAATACTCTCAGATAATGGTTATAAAGAAAAGGAGACAAGGAAAGGAAACAAGTGTTTTGGTAAGTTTCGTGTTGAGCATCACATATTCTCGCAAGTCTGTGAAAGGTTGTTACTAAACAGCTGCCAAGGGGAGGTGTTGAAACAAGGTCTTGATCACGATCACTGATGAACTTTATCCAAAATCTGTGTGGTGATTGTTTTCCTCCATTTGATTATTGTTTTGCTCTTTTTTCATTGATCTTTGTCCCAGAGCAGCTGGTAAATAAAGACTCTCTCCACTGATAGATGATGGTGATAATACCATATCATTACCTGCTGCTTGAAATCTATCTGCATGCAATTACTGCTCTTATGACTGCTGGCCAAATGGGAGATGGCAGCTGAAGCTTTGATAACCATCAGTGTGTTTCCATGCCAATAGAGCTACAGTACACTGTGCCAGAAATAGACTCTCAGAACTGGCCTTCTACACTAGATGACTAACATACAGTTCTAATGGTGTATGATGAAGTAGAGCAAACTACAGTACCAGTCAAAAGTTTGGACACACCTACTCATTCAAGGGTTTTTCTTTCTTTTGACTATTTTCTACATTGTAGAATAATAATGAAGACATCAAACATATGAAATAACACATATGGAATCATGTAGTAACCAAACAATTGTTAAAGAAATCCAAATATATTTTCATAACTTTAAGACATGGTCAGTCAATCAGAAACATTTCAAGAACTTTGAAAGTGCAGTTGCAAAAGTGCAGTCACAAAAACCATCAAGCACTAGGATGAAGCTGGCTCTCATGAGGACCGCCACAGGAAAGGAAGACCCAGAGTTACATTTTACTGCAAATGATAAGTTCATTAGAGTTACCAGCCTCAGAAATTGCAGCCTAAATAAATGCTTCACAGAGTTCAAGTAACAGACTCATCTCAACATCAACTGTTCAGAGGAGACTGCGTGAATCAGGCCTTCATGGTCAAATTGCTGCAAAGAAACCACTACTAAAGGACACCAATAATAAGAAGAGACTTGCTTGAGACAAGAAATATGAGAAATGTCCTTTGGTCTGATGAGTCCAAATTTGAGATTTTTGGTTCCAACCACTGTGTCTTTGTGAGACGCAGAGTAGGTGAACGGATGATCTCTGCATATGTGGTTCCCAATGTGAAACATGAAGGAGGAGGAAAAGCTCTGACTCCAAAAAGTTTTGGGACACTGTAAAGTCCATGGAGAATAAGAGCACCTCCTCCCAGCTGCCCACTGCACAGAGGCTAGGAAACACTGTCACCACTGATAAATCCACGATAATCGAGAATTTCAATAAGCATTTCTCTACGGCTAGCCATGCTTTCCTCCTGGCTACCCCAACCCAAGCCAACAGCTCCGCACCCCCCCACAGCTACTTGCCCAAGCCTACCCAGCTTCTCCTTCACCCAAATCCAGATAACAGATGTTCTTAAAGAGCTGCAAAACCTGGACCCATACAAATCAGCTGGGCTACACAATCTGGACCCTCTCTTTCTAAAATTATCCGCCGCCATTGTTGCAACCCCTATTACCAGTCTGTTCAACCTCTCTTTCGTATCATCTGAAATCCCTAAAGATTGGAAAGCTGCTGCGGTCATCCCCCTCGTGACACTCTAGACCCAAACTGTTACAGACCTATATCCAACCTGCCCTGCCTTTCTAAAGCCTTCGAAAGCCAAGTTAATAAACAGATCACTGACCATTTTGAATCCCACTGTTCCTTCTCCGCTGTGCAATCCGGTTTCTGAGCTGGTAACGGGTGCACCTCAGCCACGCTAAACGATATCAAGGTACTAAACGATATCATAACCGCCATCGACAAAAGACAGTACTGTGCAGCCGTCTTCATCGACCTGGCAAAGGCTTTTGACTCTGTCAATCACCGTATTCTTATCAGCAGACTCAACAGCCATGGTTTCTCAAATGACTGCCTCGCCTGGTTCACCAACTACTTCTCAGATAGAGTTCAGTGTGTTAAATCAGAGGGCCTGTTGTCCGGACCTCTGGCAGTCTCTATGGGGGTACCACAGGGTTTAATTCTCGGGCCTACTCATTTCTCTGTATATCAACGATGTTGCTCTTGCTGCGAGTGATTCCCTTATTGACCTTTACGCAGACGACACCATTCTGTATACATCTGGCCCTTCTTTGGACACTGTGTAAACAAACCTCCAAACGACCTTCAATGCCATACAACACTCCTTCCGTGGCCCTCCAACTGCTCTTAAACGCTAGTAAAACTAAATTCATGCTTTTCAACCGATCGCTGCCCGCACCCGCCTGCCCGACTTGCATATGTGGACAACTACAAATACCTAGGTGTCTGGTTAGACTGTAAACTCTCCTTCCAGACTCATATTAAACATCTCCAATACAAAAATACATCTAGAATCAGCTTCCTAATTCGCAACAAAGCATCCTTCACTCACGCCGCCAAACATATCCTCATAAAACTGACTATCCTACCGATCCTCGACTTCGGCGATGTCATTTACAAAATAGCCTCCAACACTCTACTCAGCAAACTGGATGCAGTCTATCACAGTGCCATCCGTTTTGTCACCAAAGCCCCATATACCACCCACCACTGCAACCTGTATGCTCTCGTCAGCTGGCCCTCGCTACATATTCATCGCCAGACCCACTGGCTCCAGGTCATCTATAAGTCTTTGCTAGGTAAAGCTCCGCCTTATCTCAGCTCACTTGTCACGATAACAACACCCACCCGTAGCACGCGCTCCAGCAGGTATATCTCACTGGTCACCCCCAAAGACAACATCTCTTTGGTCGCCTTTCCTTCAAGTTCTCGGCTGCCAATGACTGGAACGAATTGCAAAAATTGCTGAAGTTGGAGACTTATATCCCCCTCACTAACTTTAAACATCAGCTATCTGAGCAGCTAACCGATCGCTGCAGCTGTACACAGCCCATCTGTAAATAGCCCATCCAATCTACCTACCTCATCCCCATATTGTTTTATTTACTTTTTTGCTCTTTTGCACACCAGTATTTCTACTTGCACATCATCATCTGCACATCTATCACTGCAGTGTTAATTTGCTAAATTGTAATTACTTCGGTACTATAGCCTATTTATTGCCTTACCTCCTCACGCCATTTGCACACACTGTAAATATACTTATTTTCCTATTGTGTTATTGACTGTACGTTTGTTTATTACATGTGTAACTCTGTGTTGTTGTTTGTGTCGCAAAGCTTTGCTTTATCTTGGCCAGGTCGCAGTTGTAAATGAGAACTTGTTCTCAACTGGCCTACCTGGTTAAATAAAGGTGAAATAAAAAAAATTAAAAAAATTTAAAAGCAGCCAATAAGTGCTCAGCATATGTGGAAACTCCTTCAAGACGGTTTGAAAAGCATTCCTGGTGAAGCTGGTTGAGAGAATGCCAAGAGTGTGCAAAGCTGTTATCAAGGCAAAGGGTGGCTACCTTGAAGAATCTCAGATATAACATATATTTTGATTTGTTTAACACTTTTTTGGTTACTACATGATTCCATATGTGTTATTTCATAGTTTTGATGTCTTCACTATTATTCTACAATGTAGAAAATAATAAAAAGAAAGAAATAACCTTGACTGAGTCGGTGTGTCCAAACTTTTGACTGTTACTGTACATGAAGAGAAATACACACCACCACTGATTGTATATACCTGACACGAGAAAGAAAGAGAGGGAGAGAGAGAGGTATTTAAGGTACAAATAGATAAGACAAGGCAGGAGAGCAAGCATTACAATTCTCCTAGGGTTATCGATTTAAATGTAAAATACCAATACAGAACTCATTTATATATGTTTGCTTCATAAATACTGAGCAAATGTTTATATCACCCGCAATGATCAATACAATTTGCTCTTTAGTTCCCTCAGATTCACTGTTTGATCAATCTGCCACAGGAATAATCTATGAAGACAGTGTTGATTTCATTACCGGCCACCTCAGCCAGAGGAGATGATTATGCAGGATTTAATGACAGATACTTTCCGATTGACCGGCATCCATCTTTAAAACACATCAGTCTCCTGCTCACTGCTTGTCTGATCACATTCTCCACACCTCATTACGGGACAAGGTGATCTTGCAGAGCAAAAAGATTGTAATATCAGAGCAATCATCTCATTACATGTAAAACTGTCATGGGGTATAAACCGCTCTCCATCTCCAGCTTACGTCACCTGGTAGACGATCAGACTCTTAGCTTACTTTGAGATAACATTTTATTAGCATAGATATCAATGTTTTGGTGTTAAAATATCAAATTACAGATCTTTCTGAACAGATTAAAAGAGCAGAAGATACCAGATAGATTATTTTTGCATCCTTGGACCAGAAATGTATGGAAGCCAAAAGGGAACATTGTAGTAAGCGCTTAAAAGCATGAAGATGTCCTCAAAGTGACTCCAAAGTAATTAGAAGAGCAATGCTTCGCAAACAGAGCTTGTATAGGTTGCTATAGGTAGCCTACACCAAAATAAAAAACCTGCAATGGCCAAAGTATGTGGGAAAACATTACAATGTGTATTTTGAGCAAACAATTCCTCTGGTGTAGTAGGATAACTCTTGTTCTGCCACAGGTATGCAGAAAGATGGCTGACTAGTTGATTGATGGATTCATAACTTACATTTAATGGGATCTCAATTTGTTTCCAGGCAGTGTTTCATTGAGATTTAATGCACTTGTGATTAAGGTGACCAAATTATATGCAAATTATTCAGCATGCCCCCAGAACCATATTTCTTTTTATTAACAGTTATTAACATTGCTAGAGAGACGAAGGGAGGGAGTGAGAGAGAGAAAGAGAGAGAGAGAGATAGAGACAGAGAAAAAATAAAAGAGAGATTCCGTCTATGAACATGCCAGATTTCGTCAAACTACTCTCCCTGAGGTTATTTATTTCCACTGTCGCTGTCCACTACAGAATGCCCCATACTGTACGTCAGAGACAGGGGAAAATATAATCAAAGTTAAAGGCCACCATCATTGCCATCACAGATCAGCATGACGCGCTGCTCAGAGAATATCAAACAGGTGGAGCGGAGGGGGGGGACCACTGTGTGAGGTAATTGGAAGTTTTGTAAAGAAGCAGAAAGTTATTATCAGTGGTGCTGTTCCGTGCCCTGCCATATGATTGCCATGTTATTTAATAGAGCAGCAGAAGCCTGCCACAGAAAGCCCTGAAGGTCCCCCTCACTGGGTGGTGAACACCACCCACACACCTCACAAAGGAGAGAGAGAGGGAGAGAGTGTGAGAGAGGGGGGGGGGGGCATAGCATGATTCAGAGAGGGATGGGTGAGTGGGAAATGCAATTCTTATTCAACCTGTAATCTAGGCATTGTTCAGAATGGCACTACCCCATTTACAAACCTGCCACAGTTCATTAGCTCACAAAAACGAAAGAATCTGGAAAAAAATATTTGTAGCTTTTCTATTTTACCACCATGTCTAAGCAACACGGCTCCTAACTGAATGCAGTCTCCTTCTGCAATCTCTGGTAAATGACAATTAGAAGAGCATCATCACAGCAATTTCCCCACCTGATTATGCTGCCAATTGACAGCTGTTGTCATTTTGTGGCTAACATGAGCACATTATGTTGACAAGGGATAATGGGAGGGTGAGCACCAGTATACTGGAGGAGGCTAATGGAGGAGGCTAATGGAGGAGGGGAGAGGAGAGGAGAGGAAGGGGAGGGGAGGGGAGAGGAGAGGAGAGGAAGGGGAGGGAAGGGGAGTATTCAACCTCTCAGGCCCTGTCTATATTATCACTTCATATGGGTTGCAACTCACATTCTGAAACTTGGTTAGTTGTTGTGAAGTATTTGATTAGGTCGATGTGCTGTGTTGTTTGGTTGGTGGCTGTGCTAGTGCTGTGGTGTTTGGTTGGTGGCTGTGCTAATGCTGTGGTGTTTGGTTGGTGGCTGTGTTAGTGCTGTGGTGTTTGGTTGGTGGCTGTGCAAGTGCTGTGGTGTTTGGTTGGTGGCTGTGCTAATGCTGTGGTGTTTGGTTGGTGGCTGTGTTAGTGCTGTGGTGTTTGGTTGGTGGCTGTGCAAGTGCTGTGGTGTTTGGTTGGTGGCTGTGTTAGTGCTGTGGTGTTTGGTTGGGGACTGTGTTAGTGCTGTGGTGTTTGGTTGGTGGCTGTGTTAGTGCTGTGGTGTTTGGTTAGGGACTGTGTTAGTGCTGTGGTGTTTGGTTGGTGGCTGTGTTAGTGCTGTGGTGCTTGGTTGGTGGCTGTGTTAGTGCTGTGGTGTTTGGTTGGTGGCTGTGCTAGTGCTGTGGTGCTTGGTTGGTGGCTGTGCTAGTGCTGTGGTGCTTGGTTGGTGGCTGTGCTAGTGCTGTGGTGTTTGGTTGGTGGCTGTGTTAGTGCTGTGGTGTTTGGTTGGTGGCTGTGTTAGTGCTGTGGTGTTTGGTTGGTGGCTGTGTTAGTGCTGTGGTGTTTGGTTGGTGGCTGTGTTAGTGCTGTGGTGTTTGGTTGGTGGCTGTGCTAGTGCTGTGGTGTTTGGTTGGTGGCTGTGCTAGTGCTGTGGTGTTTGGTTGGTGGCTGTGCTAGTGCTGTGGTGTTTGGTTGGTGGCTGTGTTAGTCCTGTGGTGCTTGGTTGGTGGCTGTGCTAGTGCTGTGGTGTTTGGTTGGTGGCTGTGTTAGTGCTGTGGTGCTTGGTTGGTGGCTGTGCTAGTGCTGTGGTGTTTGGTTGGTGGCTGTGCTAGTGCTGTGGTGTTTGGTTGGTGGCTGTGTTAGTGCTGTGGTGCTTGGTTGGTGGCTGTGCTAGTGCTGTGGTGTTTGGTTGCCCTCGGGTCTTACCTTGGTATCTGAGCAGGAAGGACCCAGGCTGGGTCTGTCTCTGGCTGTGGAATTGGATGGTGATGTGGTTGCTCCAGCTGCGTACTACCAGGCCCTTCAACAGTATAGACTCGTTGGCCAGAACAGAGGGCTCACCGCCCCCCAGGTCCTCAAACGTCACCCGCTCCCCCTCCCACAGGCTCACGTTCATCACCTGCATGGACAAACGCACACAGAGGAGACCAGTTCAGTAAAGGACACACATCAATACATACAGGTACATAGACTTGTAAACAGGGTGACAGAGAAATGTGGTGAGATGAAGCCGCCTGCCTCCTTCACTGAGCTCCTTCACTGGCACCTAAGAGATATGCCTCCATGTCACTCTGCAGAGTTTATTCTCATATAAAACCCAGAGATATGCCTCCATGTCACTTCACTGAGCTTACTCTCATATAAAAACACTTAAGAGATATGCCTCCATGTCACTCCATATGAAATCATATCAACTACAGTACCTCCCCCCAGGAAGGGAAAAAAACATTATTTCAGGCAGTCCACCTCAGAGAAAGTGTGGATGGAAACATATTAAATTACAGATAATGAACATGTAGGTCAGAATCCATCAGCTGGAATACAGTGTATGATTGGAGAACGTGTGGACAGAGAAGATGGTTCCAGGCCTGACCTGTGAAAGCTCTGTACCACAGGGGCAATAGACGTGTCAGATAGAAGGATGAGAAAAATAAAAAACAGAAGACCAGAAAACACCAAACTGCCCTGTTGTGAATGAGAGACCACATAAAAAGAGAAAGGGTTAGAGGTGAGAGGTGCACTGTGTGGATGCAAGGGGCACTGTGTGGATGCAAGGGGCACTGTGTGGGTGCAAGGGGCACTGTGTGGATGCAAGGGGCACTGTGTGGATGCAAGGGGCACTGTGTGGATGCAAGGGGCACTGTGTGGATGCAAGGGGCACTGTGTGGATGCAAGGGGCACTGTGTGGATGCAAGGGGCACTGTGTGGATGCAAGGGGCACTGTGTGGATGCAAGGGGCACTGTGTGGATGCAAGGGGCACTGTGTGGATGCAAGGGGCACTGTGTGGATGCAAGGGGCACAGTGTGGGTGCAAGGGGCACTGTGTGGGTGCAAGGGGCACTGTGTGGATGCAAGGGGCACTGTGTGGATGCAAGGGGCACTGTGTGGATGCAAGGGGCACTGTGTGGGTGCAAGGGGCACTGTGTGGGTGCAAGGGGCACTGTGTGGATGCAAGGGGCACTGTGTGGATGCAAGGGGCACTGTGTGGGTGCAAGGGGCACTGTGTGGATGCAAGGGGCACTGTGTGGATGCAAGGGGCACTGTGTGGATGCAAGGGGCACTGTGTGGGTGCAAGGTGCACTCTGTGGGGCCTCTAAGTGCGCACGAAAGAATGAGTATTCGTCTGACATATGTTTATTAAACACGTAACTATATAAAGTTTATGTGATTATACTCTTATGAGGACAGTGCTATAGCAACAGCTGTCAACTTAAAGACATATATAATGCACAACAAGAAGTTAATGTAGTGTTATGAATGAATGAACTCATAGCTTAAGCATTGGATAATAGTCCCATTCAACAAAGGGCATCACGACCTAATCACATTATACTGAAAGCCCCATGACAATGAAATACCTCCAGAATACTGTTGGAGATAATCCAATTTGTGTTGGCATTAGTCCTGACTGTCTACCTCACACTGATCTAATCCTGGATCAACACACGTCTGTCTGACAATACGACGTGGTTTGTTTCGTTAATATGCAAACAGGAGGTCAACAGCACATTAAGGTTAAAAGCATCATAATCCCTTCATGGGGAATTACTACAATATGAATTCAGCTCCTCCACCAGAATAATAAAATATGTCCCAATCAAAACCGACTGTGCTGCTAACTATTGTATGTAAAAGCAACACATGAAAACTAAATCATTCATGTGACACTTCCTCATAAAATAAACAACAGATTTTGGAGCGCGTGTGGGGGAGGAGATGTATGCAGTCGACAGTGAGCTTTCTATATCTCTCCCTGCAGCAAACCAGTCCTCCTCTCCAGAGATTCCCCTTCTACCACTACAGAGGTACGAAGGAATAGGGGGAGGAGGGAGACATAAAAGAGAGAGAATAAAGGAGAAATCTCCACTAAGTAGGTGTATGTTGTGTGAGTGTCTGTGAGGGTACTACAGTATGTGGGCTGCTAGCTAATTATAGAGAACCATTCAGTTGGGGGTAGGAAAGGGATAGAGCACCAGCACTAACATCTGTTCCAGACAGGAGAACTGGGCCATGAGGAGGAGAGGAGAGTGGAGACAGTCGTCCCCTGGCCCCCACAGTGAGGGCCCCAGGGCCGTACATGGAGAGTCATGGTTCTGCTGGTTAATACTGAGGGAGGCTGAGAGGTCTGTCTGTCTGGGCCACCTGACACAGTGACACCTGGGCCAACACTGCAGACACAAAACACACTAATAGACAATGTACAGACCATATACAACACACATAATACCATACACAAAAAAACACAAATTTGTGTAGATCACACAGGTACAAATCCTGGCACACACACTGAAAAGGGAGACTGTGTGGTTTCCTGTGTGCATTGATATGCCTGTCCTTGAAAGGTTCTGGCAAGTCAGTCACAGACAAAAGCTGCTATTACATGAGACCTGCGGCCACTGAATGGTAAGAGATATGCAGTAAGATGAGTTAAGTTCTTCCGGAGGAAATGGAACACTGTCACCCTGAGCTGAGTCTTTCTTCCTGAAAGCCTGTTTCTATTTGAACAGGAGTAATCCTGGCTTGAGGGGCCGGTTGAATGCAGATCTGTGGAGGTTGTTCCTGCTGAGCCAAGGTCGGCTGAAGGTGAAGAGCTGAGTAGTTGTCTCCAGAGAGAAGAGATTACAGTATGTGGAACCAAACTGGACAGCAGGCACCAAACTGTGTACTGAGATCAAAAGAGAAAATGTAGAGAAAAAATCCATTGGCCTCGAAAGACTCAGGTCCATGCTCAACACTTCTAGAACATGCTAAAAACATAGTGAATGTATCCTATCAGCTTGCCTTTCCACTACCACAGATCGGGTTAAGAGCAATTAGGGTAAAAAAAACACAGGCTAAGCTTCACTCATCCTCCTAAGAGATGGAACATTCACACGCTTTCCCCGCCTGCACTTCTCATTTAACATTCACCTCAGCCATTTCAATTTCATTATCGCCACAATCCCTACGCACCTGTCAGAAAATTGGTTTATGCAGCTCACCTGAATAAAGCAGGGAAAAGGTAGAGAAGGGAGAAAGAATTGTAGGGCAAGGATAAGCCAGTAACAACAAGAAAACAAGAGTAAGGTTATATGGAGGGAAATGAAAGACATGTTGAGATATACTGTGAGATGCCTATTAATTATATACAGTGAGCTCCAAAAGCATTGGGACAGTGACACAACAAAACATGTTGTCACTATCCCAATGCTTTTGGAGCTCACTGTATCAGGAACATGGAATACCTTATATTCAGTGTGACGGCACTTCAGTGGCAAATGTTGTTTAACGTAATCGATGTCTAGCAATCCACCTCTGCTTCTGCACTGAAACTTGGCATTGAAAGTTGCTTTATCAAATCAAACTTTATTTGTCACATGCGCCGAATACAACAAGTGTAGACCTAACCATGAAATGCTTACTTACTAGTCCTTAACCAACAATGCAGTTCAAGAAGAGTTAAGAAAATATTTACCAAGTAAACTAAAGTAAAAAATAATAAAAAGTAACACAGTAACATAACAATAATGAGGCTATATACAGGGGGTACCGTTACTGAGTCAGTGTGCGGGGATAGAGGTTAGAGGTAATTTGTACATGTAGGTAGATGTGAAGTGACTATGCATAGATAATAAACAGCGAGTAGCAGCAGTGTACAAAACAAATATGGGGGGGTCAATGTAATAGTCCGGTGGCCATTTCATAAATTGTTCAGCAGTCTTATGGCTTGGGGGTAGAAGTTGTTAAGGAGCCTTTTGGTCCTAGACTTGGCGCTCCGGTACCGCTTCCCGTACTGTAGCAGAGAAAACAGTTTGGGTGACTGGGGTCTCAGACAATTTGATGGGCTTTCCTCTGATACCTGATTATTATATAGGTCCTGGATGTCAGGAAGCTTGTGCCCAGTGATGGACTGGGCCATATGCACTATCCTCTGTAGCGCCTTATGGTCAGATGCCGAGCAGTTGCCATACCAGTCGGTGATGCAACCGGTCAGGATGCTCTCGATGGTGCAGCTGTAGAACTTTTTGAGGATCTGGGGAACCATGCCAAATCTCTCCAGTCTCCTGAGGGGGAAAAGGTTTTGTCGTGCCCTCTTCACGACTGTCTTGGTGTGTTTGGACCATGATAGTTCGTTGGTGATGTGGACACCAAGGAACTTGAAACTCTCGACCCGCTCTCGACCCGTCAATACAAGACAAAACACTGCTTACTTATAAAGCACAGACTGTTTTCCTAATGTAACATATCACTGATATCACTCCCCCCAATACAATCTAGTGTGTTTCTCCTTGAAGTTGCGAGTGGAGTTATTTTTTTTATACGATCAATGACTTAACTACAGCCCCGTTAATGTCAATGGGGCCTGTTCGGCCCTCCTTTCCTGTAGTCCACGATCAGCTCCTTTTTCTTGCTCACATTGAGGGAGAGGTTGTTGTCCTGGCACCACTCTGCCAGTTCTCTGACCTCCTCCCTATAGGCTGTCTCTTCATTGTCGGTGATCAGGCCTACCTACCACTGTTTTATCGTCAGCAAACTTAATGATGGTGTTGGAGTCGTGTTTGGCAGTACAGAAGGGAGTATAGGAGGGGACTAAGTACACACCCCTGAGGGGCCCCAGTGTTGAGGATCAGCGTGGCAGACGTGTTGTTGCCTACCTTTACCACCTGGGGGCTGCCCGTCAGGAAGTCCAGGATCCAGTTGTATAAAGTGTAAGTAGTGCTAAAGCTGCATCTCCTCTACACTATTATTTAGAGGGTAGAGAGTAACCATTTGTACATCTTTACAACACTGTACATATACATAATATGACATTTGTAATGTCTTTATTCTTTTGGAACTTCTGTGAGTGTAATGTTTACTGTTCATTTTTATTGTTGATTTCACTTTGTATATTATCTACCTCTCTTGCTTTGGCAATGTTAACATATGTTTCCCATGCCAATAAAGCCCTTGAAATGAATTGAATTGAATTGGAGTAGAGCATCAGAAAAAAATTAGCTGTCCACTTATTCTCATTTCTGACCTGTTTTACTGAGGTTAATAGCTGCTGATTCTAAATCTCATTGTCTAGATCAGCTGAATTAACATTAACACTGATTGAACAATAGAACAGCTCCTAAGAGGAGGAGCCTACACAATGTTTATTAACATTGTGTTATACTGATCCTATTAGTCATCCAACTGAAACACTCTGGAAGCCAACTTTGCTTTCCGATTCTCATTCATCCAATTCTCCATCTCTCTCTCTACCTCCATTCTTTGCTTTCTCTCTCTCTGTCCTCCTTGTTTTGTCTGTAAATCTCAGAAGACCTCTTGAAACCCTTTCTGATCTCTTAATTCCTCGACTCTCTGTCCCTTCCTTGTTATTTCCTCTCAGAAAATAGTCTGTGAGGTTTACAACAAGGTGACGTGGGAGAGGCAGGGATAGGGAGAGGAGAGTAAGGGGAGACATCTTCCAGCCTACAGCCTTACAGCAGACTGAATCCAAGACAGATGAGCAGGCTGCTGATAGCTGATATTGTAGCTGATCCACCTTGACCAGGGAAAAATGCATCTTTAAAAAAAACACCAGAAAGGATTCTAAAGTGCTGCACTGCACTCTCCACATCTAGAAACCCTGCCTCCGCCACATTGGTGAACTTCAAATCCTCTCGAAACAATAGCAAGGTACAAAAGAGGCAAACTGAGTACAAGGCAGAAGGAGAGATGAGTAATGGACTTTCCCTCCCTCTCTTCTTTCTTTCCTTTCACAGTCCCTCTATGACTCTCTGACTATCAGCCATGGCACTGGAGATTTGCCTGTGTGGCAGCAGGTGTGACTGTAGCCACTTCCAGAGAGTGGCTGTGGTGTTGTGAGGGTCACCATGTGGGAGCTGTCCCAGATAGAGGTCAGCGGTCTCATCTACTGCCTGATCCTGTCAGTGTCTGCCTGGAGACAGCAGGTGCACATCACGAAATGAGAGGAAACTCAGGATGTGAACTAACATGGCTGCCATTCCTGCCACTTGTCCCGCCGAGTTCAGTGTTAGGGATAGAAATGAATAACACTGAAAATAACCAGCACTTCACTCTGAGTCAGAGGACATTACGGTCTTGTAAGGACCTATGTTGTTTTAGCCAGAAAGCTCAAGTTCACAAACCTGGTGTCTGGGAGATTTTTTAATTTGGCCTACCCCAGCCAAACCCTAACCCGGACAACGCTGGGACAATTGTGCGCCGCCCTATGGGACTTGTAATCTCGGCCAGTTGTGATACAGCCTGGAATTAAACCAGGGTCTGTAGTGACGCCTCTAGCACTGAAATTCAGTGCCTTAGACCGCTGCGCCACTCAGGAGCCCTAGTGCTGGGATGCCGTTGGGCTGAAACAGACTCCAGATTGTGGTGTTCAACACTCTCTTGTCTCAGTGAGGGAAGAGCAGTGAGAAAACAACAGTCGACGTTGTCATGGCAAGTTATTTACACTGTCACCCAGGTGGTGCACAGTACCGGTGCTCAGTAGTGCTGACAAGACAAACAAGTACAGTGAGATTAGAGAGAGCTGTGCTCTCTCACTGCCACTAAGTGCATCTCCTTGCTTCTCTTTCCCCCAGTGTTGTGTTCACAGAGCCCATGTGGAATCTGCTAATTGCGCTTCTCCCAGCTCCTCCATGGCCCCTCCATGGTTCCTAACAGGCATCAGTGCAGCCGACAACAGGAGAACATTCACTGTGAGGAAAGAAAAACACAAGGGCCTGATCCAGAGAGAGGAAGGGAGATGAGCGAGGAGGAGAGGCCTGGTCCAGAGACAGGAGGGGAGAGGAGAGAGGAGGAGAGGTCTGGTTCAGAGAGAAGAGAGGAGAGGAAAGGCCTGGTCCAGAGAGGGGAGAGAGGAGTAGAGGTCTGGTCCAGAGAGAGGAGAGGAGAGTGGAAGAGAGGCCTGGTCCAGAGAGAGGAGGAGAGGGGAGAGAGGAGGAGGGGAGAGGAGAGGAGAGAGGAGGAGAGGCCTGGTACAGAGAGAGCTGGGGATTGTGAAGGAGGAGAGAGGATCGGAGAGAAGAGGCCTCTGTGACACCAGCTTCTCCAGAAGCTGGAGGAAAGTGGAAATTACATTTTATAGGATGTGGAGATAGCTGTTTGACAGCTTCTTCTGCCTGAGATGAAACATCAGAGCCATTTGGGAGTAGAAAATCATCTTATTTCAGAGATATAGATACACGTTTGATACACACATGCTACTAGGTTAATGTACAGTACATATTGCTGGTGAGCTCTCATTGCTGAAGATACTGCTCTTGTGACAAAGCGAAAATGTAGAGTTTCCTTCAACCTCGCTCGCACTGCGCGCAATGTAGATATCAAATAACACCACAGTTCACGGGCAGAGTAGTGGGTGAAACCATTCACTTCAGAAAAAGGTGTGATATAAATAAAGTTTCCTTTCATTATGTGTTGTCGTATGAAAATATTTGATGCCATTGTAATAAGGTTGGCAATACGAGAGGTCTTCAGACTTACCATTTTTGTATTATTTTCCTTGAAGGAACAACTAGTGGGTTTTAAGTGCTTCTCCCCTATTTGGAAAGTTGGTCTGCCTGCTGTTCAGTCTGAGAGAGAGATTCTGAGAGCAGTGAACGTGTGACTGTGACCGTCCTGTCAATTCATGTCATCACTGTTTGATATATTTTACTGCAGATAAAAAGTCAACCTGAAGTGTGGGTGTCCGTGTGCCTTTCTTCTGGGTGGCTATATGAAGTTGGTTACACTCAAATCAAATCAAGTATATATTTCACGTGCGCCGAATACAACAGGTGTAGACCTTACAGTGAAATGCTTACTTACAGGCTCTAACCAATAGTGCAAAAAAGGTATTAGGTGAACAATAGGTAAGTAAAGAAACAAAACAACAGTAAAAAGACAGGCTATATACAGTAGCCAGGCTATATACAGTAGCGAGGCTATAAAAGTAGCGAGGCTACATACAGACACCGGTTAGTCAGGCTGATTGAGGTAGTATGTACATGTAGATGTGGTTAAAGTGACTATGCATTTGTGATGAACAGAGAGTAGTAGTAGCGTAAAGAGGGGTTTGCGAGTGGTGGGACACAATGCAGATAGCCCGGGTAGCCAATATGCGGGAGCACTCTCTCCCACAGATGAGGACAGGTCATTAACAAGCCCTTGTTTTCACTTGCCTCCAGCTCCCTAGTTATGATTGAGTTGTGGACTATCTATCAGGAGATCAGAGTGGAGTGGGCCAGGGTATTGATTCTTGTCCCTCCAACAGTAAAAGATCTAAGCCATGTGCTTTAGTGTACTGGGAGTCAGTGAGACTGGCTAAGCACAGCTAAAGCCCTGTGGGCTACAGCCTGAACTCTATCAGGGTTCAGTCAGGGAGGGAGCCACTGTGCCATTAACATGTTGCTGGTCAAATCAAATCAAATCATTTATTGGTCACATACACATGGTTAGCAGATGTTAATGCGAGTTCTGACCGTGCAGTAATATCTAACAAGTAATCTAACAATTTCACAACAACTACCTTATACACACAAGTGTAAAGGAATGAATAAGAATACGTACATATAAATATATGGAGGGGCAATGGCCAAACAGCATAGGCAAGATGCAGTAGATGGTATAGAGTACAGCATATACATATGAGATGAGTATTGTAGGGTATGTAAACATTATATAAAGTGGCATTGTTTAAAGTGACTAGTGAAACATTTATTACATCCATTTTTTTATTATTAAAGTGGCTAGAGATTTGAGTCAGTATGTTGGCAGCAGCCACTCAATGTTAGTGATGGCTGTTTAACAGTCTGATGGCCTTGAGATAGAAGCTGTTTTTCAGTCTCTCGGTCCCAACTTTGATGCACCTGTACTGTACCTTCTGGATGATAGAGGGGTGAACAGGCAGTGACTCGGGTGGTTGTTGTCCTTGATTATCTTTTTGGCCTTCCTGTGACATCGGTGATGTAGGTGTCCTGGAGGGCAGGTAGTTTGCCCCCGGTGATGCATTGTGCAGACCTCACTACCCTCTGGAGAGCCTTACGCTTGTGGGCGGAGCAGTTGCCATATCAGGCGGTGATACAGCCCGACAGGATGCTCTCGATTGTGCATCTGTAAAAGTTTGTGAGTGTTTTTGGTGACAAGCTGAATTTCTTCAGCCTCCTGAGGTTGAAGAGGCGCTGCTGCGCCTTCTTCACCATGCTGTCTGTGTGGGTGGACCATTTCAGTTTGTCCGTGATGTATACGCCGAGGAACTTAACACTTTCCACCTTCTCCACTACTGTCGCGTCGATGTGGATAGGGGGGTGCTCCCTCTGCTGTTTCCTGGAGTCCACGATCATCTCCTTTGTTTTGTTGAAGCTGAGTGAGAGGTTATTTTCCTGACACCACACTCCGAGGGCCCTCACCTCCTCCCTGTAGGCCGTCTCGTCATCGTTGGTAATCAAGCCCACCACTGTAGTGTCATCTGCAAACTTGATGATTGAGTTGGAGGTGTGCATGACCACGCAGTCATGGGTGAACAGGGAGTACAGGAGAAGGCTGAGAACACACCCTTGTGGGGCCCCAGTGTTGATGATCAGCGGGGTGGAGATGTTGTTTCCTACCCTCACTACCTGGGGGCGGCCCGTCAGAAAGTCCAGGACCCAGTTTCACAGGGCGGGGTCGAGACCCAGGGTCTCGAGCTTAATGACGACTTTGGAGGCTACCAAGATGTTAAATGCTGAGCTGTAATCGATGAACAGCATTCTTACATAGGTATTTCTCTTGTCCAGATGGGTTAGAGCAGTGTGCAGTGTGATTGCGATTGCGTCGTCTGTGGACCTATTGGGGCAGTAAGCAAATTGGAGTGGTCTAGGGTGTCAGGTAGGGTGGAGGTGATATTATCCTTGGCTAGTCTCTCAATGCACTTCATGATGACGGAAGTGAGTGCCATGGGGCGATAGTCATTTAGCTCAGTTACCTTAGTTTTCTTGGGAACAGAAACGATGGTGGCCCTCTTGAAGCATGTGGGAACAGCAGACTGGGATAGGGATTGATTGAATATGTCCGTAAACACACCAGCTGGTCTGCACATGCTCTGAGGACTCGGCTAGGGATTCCGTCTGGGCCGGCAGCCTTGCGAGGGTTAACTCACGTTGGCTGCAGTGAAGGAGAGCCCACAGGTTTTGGTAGCGGGCCGTGTCAGTGGAACTGTAATGTCCTCAAAGCGAGCAAAGAAGTTGTTTAGTTTGTCTGGGAGCAAGAAGTCGGTGTCCGTGACGGGGCTGGTTTTCTTTTTGTAATCTGTGATTGACTGTAGACCCTGCCACATACGTCTCGTATCTGAGCTGTTGAATAGCCTCTACTTTGTCTCTATACTGACGCTTAGCTTGTTTGATTGCCTTGCGGAGGGAATAGCTACACTGTTTGTATTCGGTCATGTTTCCAGTTGCCTTGCCGTGATTAAAAGCAGTGGTTCGAGCTTTCAGTTTTGCGCAAATGCTGCCATCAATCCACGGTTTCTGGTTGGGGAAGGTTTTATAGTCACCGTGGGTACAACATCACCGATGCAGTTGCTAATAAACTCACACATCGAATCAGCATATACATCAATGTTGTTGTCTGAGGCTATCTGGAACATATTCCAGTCCACGTGATCGAAGCAATCTTGGAAGCGTGGAAGCGTGGAATCAGATTGGTCGGACCAGCGTTGAACAGACCTGAGCACGGGTGTTTCCTGTTTTAGTTTCTGTCTTTAGGCTGGGATATACACGGCTGCGATTATAATCGAAGAGAATTCTCCTGGTAGATAATGCGGTCGGCATTTGATTGTAAGGAATTCTAGGTCAGGTGAACAAAAGGACTTGAGTTCCTGTATGTTGTTATGATCACACCATGTGTTGTTAATCATAAGGCATACACCCCCGCCCTTCTTCTTACCAGAGAGATGTTTGTTTCTGTCGGCGCGATGCGTGAAGAAACCGGGAGGCTGTACCGACTCTGATAATGTATCCCAAGTGAGCCATGTTTCCATGAAACAGAGAATGTTACAATCTCTGATGTCTCTCTGGAAGGCAACACTTGCTCGAATTTTGTCTACCTTGTTGTGAAGAGACTGGACATTGGTGAGTAGTATACTCGGGAGTGGTGAGCGATGTGCCCGTCTACGGAGCCTGACCAGAAGACCGCTCCATCTTCCCCTTCTGCGGCGCCGTTGTTTTGGGTCTCCTACTGGGATCCGATCCATTGTCCTGGGTGGTGGTCCAAACAGAGGATCTGCTTCGGGAAAGTCGTATTCCTGGTCATAATGTTTTTTTTTTATTATTATAAATTTTTTATTTATTGAATATTCGAAACATACAATATCAGTCATCCAACAGATTCCCATTCAGAGCGACACACAGAAGCATCCAGGGTCAATGCCCTGCTCAAGGGCACGTTGACCGATCTACCACCAGACCAAAAAGCGCGAAGCCGAAACCTCCAAGATCCCCCCCACAGTTCCCCAATAGCTGTCCCTCAACCATTCGAGACCCCTCCCACAGTCCTCCTCCAGGAAGAAAAATAGAAAATAGAAAATACAATTAATTCCATTCCCCACCCCCAAGACCCCCCCAATGCACCAACAACCAAGAGAATGAACTAAAGAGAAAAAAGGAAAAGACAGAAAACAGCAAACAACAATGCAAAAAAAATAATTAAACAAAATAATACATTTAAAACAAAGGACATCAAGGACAACTGAAATCATAACAGCAATGCCTACTTTATATGTTTGTGTGCATGTCTGGCACTATTACATGCATGTATGTGTTCTAGTATGTGTTTATTTGAATGAGAGTGTGTGTATATGCATGTGTACAAACACCAGCACGGCATCAGCCTCAGGCAAACCGGCATTAGTTGTAAAAACACTGACACTTAGTGTCATTCAAATGTACTTTTTATTATGTTTTATTTTGACCTGGTCGTAATGTTGGTAAGTTGACGTTGCTCTTATATCCAATAGTTCTTCCCGGCTGTATGTAATAAGACTTAAGATTTCCTGGGGTAACAACGTAAGAAATAATACATTAAAAAAAGAAAATACCGCATAGTTTCCTAAGAACGCGAAGCGAGGCGACCATCTCTGTCGGCGCCATCCAGGTGACTGAACGCTGCATGCCTCCTCCCTCTGGCACACAGTAACCTAATAAATTAGTCAAAGGTTCAGGACACACATCATGTTTATGGTAATAAGGATCTACAGGCATAATGTAGCCTACATGTTCCAGCTGTGGGTGGCTCATGGCTGAGGTTGATAAATCCATTACCCTCTGCTCCCAGGTTTATGTAATCTTCTGCAGTCTGTGGCGCACAAACTGTATGTCATTTCACTACGAAGCGTGTGCACAGTGGAGAATGATTTACATATGAGAGAAACATATCCTCGACTCACACAGAAAGAAAATGGAGAAACGACTGTGTTTGAACATGTATATATTTTCTAGCAATTTTGTTGTAGCCTAGTTGTCAATATTTCCATATATTTCGATAGTTCATATCATCCCAGACAGTCACTCTTTAGTGAAGCACTCTTCCTCAGTCCTCCAAAAAGTGTGATGGTGAAACTTAGCGGATATTGAACTGACAGATTGAGCCACCCTTTATTAAAGCAGTGACAGATACATCCTAATCAATCTCTGCCATCATCCCAGACAGAGACTGCAGATAGAACTGTACTTTATTAAACTGTACCGAGGTCCACTTAAGCCAGAGTAGTTGGGAATATTGACCCATCAGTCAATACTCTGCAGTACTACCCACCATGGCTTCAGTGAGCTGCTTAAAGATCCTGTCCCACCACCTACACACTGCTGGACTGGACATAACTACTGGGCTGGACTCTCATATGAAATGCAGTCCTTGGTTAGGAAATTAGCATATTTTAGTTTGGTCTGCAGTACTGCCACAGACTTGGGCCTACAGCGTAAAGTTAATCACTGCGGACTATCCTACCTTCACATGACAACTACCACTGTTGGGTGGTTAACAGAGGGGTCTCTGACTTTTAACTTCAAGATGCTATTATGAAACGTCCATCGGCACATGGTAGACATGATGGGTCTTGCCTTCGTGTCGAGTGAGGGTGGTATACTATATCGGCTTGGTGGAGTTGAGGGAGGTATACTATATTGGCTTGGTGGAGTTGAGGGAGGTATACTATATCGGCTTGGTGGAGTTGAGGGAGGTATACTATATTGGCTTGGTGGAGTTGAGGGTGGTATACTATATTGGCTTGGTGGAGTTGAGGGTGGTATACTATATTGGCTTGGTGGAGTTGAGGGTGGTATACTATATGGACTTGGTGGAGTTGAGGGTGGTATACTATATGGACTTGGTGGAGTTGTGAGGGTGGAATACTATATCGGCTTGGTGGAGTTGAGGGAGGTATACTATATTGGCTTGGTGGAGTTGAGGGTGGTATAATATATGGACTTGGTGGAGTTGAGGGTGAAATACTATATGGACTTGGTGGAGTTGAGGGTGACATACTATATAGACTTGGTGGAGTTGATGGTGAAATACTATATGGACTTGGTGGAGTTGAGGGTGGTATACTATATGGACTTGGTGGAGTTGAGGGTGGTATACCATATGGACTTGGTGGAGTTGAGGGTGGTATACTATATGGACTTGGTGGAGTTGTGTGGGTGGTATACTATATGGACTGGGTGGAGTTGAGGGTGGTATAATATATGGACTGGGTGGAGTTGAGGGTGGTATACTATTTGGACTTGGTGGAGTTGTGAGGGTGGTATACTATATGGACTTGGTGGAGTTGAGGGTGGTATAATATATGGACTTGGTGGAGTTGAGGGTGAAATACTATATGGACTTGGTGGAGTTGAGGGTGGTATACTATATAGACATGGTGGAGTTGAGGGTGGTATACTATATGGACTTATTGGAGTTGTGAGGGTGGTATACTATATGGACTTGGTGGAGTTGAGGGTGAAATACTATATGGACTGGGTGGAGTTGAGGGTGGTATACTATATAGACATGGTGGAGTTGAGGGTGGTATACTATATGGAATTGGGGAGTTTCAGAACTAGAAACACTTTTTAAGCAAATCTCTCTCTCACTCTCTCTACATCCCTCCCTTCCTCCACTCTGAGGCAGTGCTGGGGCAGTCAACACTGAAGACCCTATGGTCTGATGGAGCAGGGCACTAGGCAGGTGTGGGGCGTAGACCACAAAGCAGGGCAATTCCACACAGAAAATAAACTCATTCTGCCCAAGGAGTAATCCACATCAGTCTTGATCTTCTAAGGCCTACATGAAGGCAAACGTTTAAATCCTTACTCTAAAGTGGGTGATAAACTGGAGTTGTTCACACCCACATTCTATAAAGCCCCCTGGCCTAGAGAAGTCCTTTGAAGTAGATTAATCCAAAAGATTTCCAGATAAGAGGAATAATCAACCGAGTCTTTAAGAAACGGGATGACACAAATCGACTATCTGACACAAATCTGACTACCTGTAACGTGTACGCTGGCAGTCGGGAAGCAAGTACAGGGAGCGCAAAATTAATAATAAACAGAACATAGTACAAAACAAGAAACACAAAAACGTACAGACATGAAATAGAAACAGAGTCAATAATGCCTGAGGAAAGAACCAAGGGGAGTGACAGATATGGGGGAGGTAATCAGGAAGGTGATGGAGTCCAGGTGAGTCTCATGAGGCGCAGGAGCGTGTAACGATGGTGGCAGGTGTGTGTAATAATGAGTAAACTGGCGACAACGAGCGCCAGAGAGAGGGAGCGGCAGTAGACTTGATACCAGCTGAAGTGCAGAGAGGTATAGAGGGGTGTATGGGGCTATAGAGGGGTGTGCCAGCTCCAGGCATAAGCGACATAAGTGGTCGATTAGGGTCCCAGGCTGCTAAGGGGCCCCCAACCCAACAACAAAAAAGAGAGTTAGAAAAGTAGAATACATACGGTGCAAGTTCACTCAATATGCCATGTCAGATTTTAAAAAATGATTGGTAAATTATCAGTTATCTAAACTTGTAGTAATCATGGCCGAATACCAACCAGTTACCAGCAAGTGTCCAGGGGCCCTGACCTCCAGGTGGCCCCTATTGATTTTGTTAGTCCCTCTCACTCAGATATCATTAACATGGCATAATTCATGGCAAACTGTGTAGAACTGCAGGAAATTAGCTGTAAAACTGGATTTTTTTTTACTCTAAAACATATATTTCTCTCCACCGTCATGAGTGGGCGGGTCACTAAAATACTTTGCCCACAAGGTTTAGGAGGGGCCCCCAAACAAATCTCGCTTAGTGCACCCAAAAGTGTAGAGCCTGCCCTGGGTGTAGAGTGTTGTAAATGGGTGTAGACTGATTGTAGAGTGGTGTTTGGTGTAGAGGGGTGTATGATGTAGATGTGTATGATGTAGATGTGTGTGTGGGGGAGTGTAGATGGGTGTAAAGGGGGGTAGACTGGGTGTAGACAGGTATAGGCTCAGTGTATAGTGGTGTAGAGGGGTATATGATGTAGAGGGGTGTAGAGGGATGTAGGGTGTAGAGGGGTGCAGATGGGTGGGTGTAGGGGGGTGTAGAGTGGTGTATATGGGTGTGGAGGGTGGTGGAGGGCTGTAGAGGGGTGTAGAATGGATGTAGAGGGTGTAGACAGGTGTAGAGGGTTGTTTATGGTGTAAAGGGGGGTAAACTGTGTGTAGAGGGGTGTAGACTCGATGTATAGTGATGTAGAGAGGTATATGATGTAGAGGGGTGTATAAGGTAGAGAGGTGTGGGGTGTGGGGGTGTAGAAGGGTGTAGTGGGATGTAGAGGGGTATAGACTGGGGGTATAGAGGTGTAGATGGTTTTATGATGTAGCGGGTGTAGAGGGGTGTAGAGGGGTATAGATTCTATGTAGTTGAGTGTAGGGTCAGGGGTGTGTAGAGGGGTATTAAGGAGGTGTAGGGGGTTGTAAAAGGGTGCAGGGCTATAGGGTGTATGGGAATGTAATGGGGTGTAGAGGGGTATAGTATGATGTAGGGGGTGTAGAGGGGTATAGTATGATGTTGGGGTGTAGAGGGGAGTATAGGGGTGTAGAGGGCTGGGGGTGTAGAGAGGTGTAGATGGGGTGTTGACAGCTGGGTGTAGGGGGGTGTTTAGTGGTGTAGATGGGTCTAGAGGGCTGTGGAGGGCTGGAGTTGTAAATGGGTGTAGAGGGGTGTAGACTGGGTGTAGAGGGGTGTAAAGGGGTATAGACTGGGTGTAGTGAGGTGTAGGCTCAAGGGGGCGTAGAGGTGTGTAGAGGAGGTGTAGTGGGGTTGTAGAGTGGTGTAGAAGGCTAAGGATGTAGGGGAGTGCAGTGGGGTATAGTGGAGTGTAGGGGTTGTAGGGGGACGTAGAGGGCTATAAAGGGGGGTATAGATGGGTGTAGATGGGTGTAGACACTTGTAGATGGATGTAGACAGGGGTTTAGAGGGGTGTAGAGGGGTGTAGACACTTGTAGACTGGGTTTAGAGGGGTGTAGACACATGTAGACTGGGTTTAGATGGGGTAGACACTTGTAGATGGGTGCAGACTGGGGTTAGAGGGGTGTAGACACTTGTAGACTGATTGTAGAGGGGTGTATGGTGTAGATGGGTGTACAGGGGTGTAGAGGGCTGGGGGGTGTAGTGGGGTGTAGGGAGTGTAAAGGGGTATAGGGTGTGGGTGGGTGTAGAGGGGTGTATATGGGTGTAGAGGGTGGTGTAGTGAGGTGTAGAGGAGGTGTAGTGGGGGTAGGGGGGTGTAGAGGGCAGTGTAGTGGGGTGTAGAGGAGGTGTAGTGGGGGTAGGGGGTGTAGAGGGCAGTGTAGTGGGGTGTAGAGGTGTAGTGTGGTGTAGAGGAGGTGTAGTGGGGTGTAGAGGAGGTGTAGAGGGGGTAGGGGGTGAAGAGGGGTGTAGAGGGTGGTGTAGTGGGGTGTAGAGGAGGTGTAGTGGGTGTAGAGGAGGTGTAGAGGGGGTAGGGGGTGAAGAGGGGTGTAGAGGGTGGTGTAGTGGGTGTAGAAGAGGTGTAGAGGGGGTAGGGAGTGAAGAGGGGTGTAGAGGGTGGTGTAGTGGGTGTAGAGGAGGTGTAGAGGGGGTAGGGGGTGAAGAGGGGTGTAGAGGGTGGTGTAGTGGGGTGTAGAGGAGGTGTAGAGGGTGGTGTAGTGGGGGTAGGAGGGTGTAGAGGGCAGTGTAGTGGGGTGTAGAGGAGGTGTAGTGTGGTGTAGAGGGTGGTGTAGTGGTTGTAGAGGAGGTGTAGTGTGGTGTAGAGGGTGGTGTAGTGGGTGTAGAGGAGGTGTAGTGGGGGTAGGGGGAGGGGCGTTGTGTGACCTATCTAGGTCAAATAGGGGAGAGGTGTTGTGTTGTAGACTGGGTGTAGACTGGGTGTAGAGGGGTGTAGACGGGTGTAGACAAGTTTAGAGGGCTGGGGGTATAGAGGGGGTCTATGGGGGTGTAGAGAGCTGTAAAACGGTATAGATTGGGTGGGGGGGTGTAGAGCGGTGTAGAGGAGTGTAGACTGGGTGTAGACCGGTATACATTGCTGGGGGTTTGTAGTGGGTTGTAGGGGGTGTAGAGGGCTGTAGAGGGGGTGTGGAGGGGTGTAGGGGGGAGTAGAGAGGTGTAGGGTGGTTCAGAGGGCTGTATAGTGGTGTAGAGAGGTGTAAGGCGGTGTAGGGTGTATGGGGTGTATTGAGGTGTGGAGAGGTGAAGAGGGCTGTAGAGGTGTATAGACTGGGTGGAGAGGGGTGTAGAGGGTATAGAGGGCTGGGGGTGTAGTGGGGTGTAGACTTGGTGTAGAGGGGTGTAAATGTGTGTAGAGGGCTGTAAAGGGGTGTAGAAGGGTGTACAGGGCTGGAGGGTGTGGGGGGTGCAGAGGGGTGTAGGGTGTATAGTGGGGTGTAGATGGGTGTAGCATGCTGTAGAGGAGTGTAGACTGGGCGAAGAGGCATGTAGAGGGGTGTAGTTGGGTGTAGAGGGCTGTAAGGGTTGTAGAAGGGTGTAGAGAGATGGGGGTGTAGTGGGGTGTAGGTGGGTATATTGGGATGTTGAGGGGTGTAGACTTGGTGTAGATTGGTGTAGACGGGTTTAGAGGGCTGTGGGATGTAGGGGTGTGTGCAGAGGGGTGTAGACTGGTGTAGATGGGTGTAGAGAGGTGTACAGGTTGTAGAGGGGTGTAGAGGGCTGGAGGTATAAAGAGGTGTAGAGGGTTTAGAGGGGTGTACATGGGTTGTAGAGGTGTGTAGACGGTTGTAGAGGGCTGGAGATGTAGGGAGGTGTAGAGGGGTGTAGAGGGGTGTAGAGGGGTGTAGAGGGCTGGAGGTATAGCGAGGTGTAGAGGGTTTAGAGGGGTGTACATGGGTGTAGATGGGTGTAGAGGGGTGTAGAATGGTTTAGAGGGATGTAGACTAGTGCAGATGGGTGTAGAGGGATGTAGACTGGGTTGGGTAGGCTGTAGGGGGGGTGTAGAGAGGTGTAGGGTGGTTTAGAGGGCTATAGAGTGGTAGAGAGGTGTACAGGACTGTAGGGGGTGTAGAGAGGTGTAGGGTGGTTTAGAGGGCTGTAGAGTGGTGTAGAGAGGTGTACAGGACTGTAGGGGGTGTAGAGAGGTGTAGGGTGGTTTAGAGGGCTGTAGAGTGGTATAGAGAGGTGTACAGGGGTGTAGGGGGGAGTAGAGAGGTGTAGGGTGGTTTAGAGGGCTGTAGAGTGGTATAGAGAGGTGTACAGGGGTGTAGGTGGGAGTAGAGAGGTGTAGGGGGGTTTAGAGGGCTGTAGAGTGGCGTAGAGAGATTTACAGGGGTATAGGGGAGTAGAGAGGTGTAGGGTGGTTTAGAGGGCTGTAGAGTGGTGTAGAGAGGTGTACAGGGGTGTAGAGGGTTTAGAAAGGGGTGTAAAGGGGTGTAGAGGGGTGTAGAGGGGTGTAGAGGGCTGGGGGTGTAGTAGGCTGTATGGGGTGTAGAGGGGTGTGGGGGTTTGTGGTGAAGGGGGGGCTTAGACGCTGTAGACGGGTGTAGACTGGGTGTAGAGGGGTTTAGAGGGTTGTAGAGGGGTGTAGGGGGCTGTAGAGAGGTGTAGAGGGGTGTAGAGGGCTGTTGGGTCTAGGGGGTGTAGATGGGTGTAGACTAGGTGTAGATGGTTGTAGAGAGGTATAGAGCGCTGGGGGTGTAAGGAGTGTAGAGAGGTGTAGAAAGCTGTAAATGGGTGTAAAGGGGTGTAGATGGATATAGAGTGGTGTAGATTGCATGTAGAAGGGTATAGATTGATGTAGATTCAGTGTGATGAGCTTTAGTGTGGTGTAGAGGGGCTGTATGGTGTAGAGGGGTGTAGAAGGGTGTAGCGGGATGTACGGGGGTGTAGAGGGGTGTGGACTAGGTGTAGAGGGGTATAGCAGGTGTAAAGGCGTGATCCAAACATTGTCTAAATCCCATAGTATTTAGTCAATCAACCCGAGGGTAAGGTCTCTTTAATCAAGTTAAGAGGATCTGTGGAGACATTTTAGCAGGAAGGCATTAAAAGAGTCCCGTAGACAAACAAAAAGACTGGACACATAATCCATAAGTAATTGATGAAGAGAAGAAGCTCTAAATCTAAATCACTTAGAATAATTAAAGACAATGAGAGAGAAGATGGATAAATACATGTGCTGCTGTCCCGGGTGATAGAAAGCGCAGGCAGGCAATGAGAGGAGGAACAGAGGAGAGGAGGAATGTTCACCTCTCCCCCCTCCTCCTCCTCATTTTCTCCTCTTTCTCTGAAGACAGGAAGCAGCTGGGATGCATCATTGAGAATGATTTGTGGTACATATCCATTTTCATCCAAAATATATTAGGCCAAACATCTGGACGGTCAGAGGGGTAATGGCTATTGTATATTTTATGAGAGCAGGAAGTTTAGCTGGAGAGTTAATCATGTGATTGAGGCGGTTCAGGTGGAGGCAGATTCCCTGTTCAAATCACTGTGTCAGCTTCCAAAGGTCAGTCGCTGCAGAATGACAGTAAATACCTTGGCGACTGAGTGGCCATCATCATTTTGAAGAACTAGTGTGCTATTGCCAATGAGCCAAATGGCCATTTTGGATGTTGCATTTGGATATCTAACGTAATTTCTCGACAGGATGTGCCAGTCTTGTGTGTTGCCATGTTTAATCTATCATATTTTTATAGAGAATCACTGCTTTTGATGGACACAATGAGTACTCTTCTGGCAATAATAGTGGCGGTCTGACCTGTATCTCTACTCCATAGCCCATGTAGACCGTGACGGTGTAGGTGCAGTCCACAGAGGTGTAGTAATGAGAGATGGATGGCTGGGGCGTCTCTATGTAGCCCTCTGGTGATGTCAAGTTGAAGATGCAGGGACCTGCAAGGACAGAAAATACAGAGAGCAAAACATTGAGGACCAGTGACACCCCCTAACTAACCGGCATGGGGGGGAACGATCCGGAGAAGACTGCCCAGAGCAGAGTGTGTTGGAGAGGTTTCGTCGATGGCCTATGTTCCAACAGGAGCGATGGGCCTAAGTAAGTAAGACACCCCCTCACTCCAAAAGAACCCTCCCCGGTCCCATTCTCTCTCTCACTCACACCAGCGCCCCCACTTTAATAGTGTGGGGCCCTCTCTCTCTCTCCTCTTTGGT